>NC_056748.1:785438296-785468296 GCF_019279795.1 Protopterus annectens | reverse complement strand
GATGTTCTTCCAGAAGTTTTCTATACTTGCAACTATATTTATGCATTTTCCACATCTCTTGCTTTCTCATCTGGTCCTTCACCTTATATTCTTTCTTTTGTTTTCTGGCACATTTAGATGCTGCCTGTTTTCTATCTACTTCTAGTTTGATTTCCATTCCTGATTGACACAGATATGCTTCTGCTAGACTAAGCAGGGCAGTCATCTCAAATTTATTCTCCTCATATTTCAAAGCTTTTACTATGTTTGGGTCTTGTGAGGTCAGCAGATATGTGTGTAGATCTATACATGCAATCAATTTCAAGAAGCCCCATACCTCCTTCAGAACAGGGTATATATAATTGTGGTATGCACTGATTTTTATAAATCATTTGGTGAGCATCCTACTTGTTTTCCTGTCTAATATATCGAACATGTTTTGGGGCAAATCAATCACTCCAAAACTGTAAGTTAGGACAGCAAGAGCAAATTGGTTTATAGCTTGAATTTTGTTCCTAGATGTCAACGTTGTTTTCAGGATTAATTTACGGCTTATCACATTCTTGTCCCAAAATGATGTTTTCTTGATGCTGAAGTTTTCCTGCTTGAAAGGTTGCTTTTGCACATTAATCAAGACCAAATTACATTCTTATATCATCTGAAAAAGCTTTGACAATGTGCAGTTGTGTTTTTTCAGTTCTTTACCTGATGAGCTATACAGTTTTAAATCATTGACAAGAGAAGATGAGAGGTCTTTATACTCTGTTGTTTTCTAGCAGCCAAATTATAGCCATGGCCTAAGCTGTTAAGCAGACAGCTTAATGGGTTAATGGGAAGACAGAATAATAGCAGTGACAGAGAGTCACCCTGGAATATCCCCCGTTCTATTTTTATCCCTGGAATAATAATTTGTCCTTTATCATGGCTTAGTTGCAAAGTGGTCTGCCACTGTTTTATGGTCACTGTAATGTAGTCGATCAGTCTAGGATGTATCTTATACATTTTTAAGCACTCTTTTATTCATGAATGTGGGATACTATGAAATGCTTTTTTGTAGTCAATCCATGCCATACTTAGATTCTTCCACTTTTTACAGTTCTCCACTATGACTTTATTTAACAACATATGATCCTTTATTCCGTATGACTTTCTTTTATTGCCCTTTTGTTCTATTGCCATAATTCAGTTTTCTTCTAAATGACTATAAACTTTGTCACTATCAATTTCCATGTATAGTTTATACATCACCAAAAGCAAGTTATTAGTCTATAATTTTTAGGGTAGCTTGCAGGTTCACTCTTAAGTAGGAGCATTGTGTTTCCTGTTGTTAGTCAGGTTGATGTCTATTCAGGGTGCGCATATAAATAGTTCTTACTCATGGCTAAATTTTCATGCAAAGATATTAATACTTTTAACTAGAAGTTAGGTACTGCATCCAAGCCTGGGGTTTTCCAATTAGAGGCTTTTCTTAACTTTGTTTCAATCTCTCTGGCTGTTACTTCATCCCATTTCATATCCTGTACCTTTAAACATCTTATTCTTTCTTTTATTTCTTCTATCCATTTAGTATCCTTGGTACATTCCATAGGATCTTCATAAATACTTCTCCAAAATGTCTCTATTTCTTCTTTTTTTGGTGGTCTTTCAATTCCTTTTACCTTGTTTCCCAATTTTGTATAAAACTTTTTTGGGTCATCAATAAATTGCTTTTTTTGTACTTTTCCTTTATACTTATCTGCATATCTTCTAAGTTTTTCCGCCTGTGCTGAGATTTCCTACATCTGACTGTGTATGTGAGTGCATGTGCTTTTAAAAACAATTAAGTACTTCTTATTTCTTTTCTTAATGTTTTTAATGCAAAAGCACACAGTAAACATACGTTAAAGTAAATTCAGCTGTCTATTATGATTGTCATCAATTGTCACGTTTCCTTTGTGGACTACAAAATGCTCATGCACTCTAACAATGTAAGGACTAACTCAAAGTCATTGGGAATCACTTACAATGGATCTGTGTATACCAGATATGCACCCCCTTCTGAAGAGATGTCACAAAAAAGCATAAAATACCTTTTTATTAACAGTATCAGTGCACCTACTTGATAGGGTTGCCATCTGTCTCTCTTTTTGCAGTTCTGGACTGTGTGTGTGTGTGGGGGGGGGGGGGGGGCTTGAAAACGGTAAATGCATTGATACTTTACAAGACAAGAATATTTTCTGACTCCTCTAAATGTCACAGAAATCTTTGATACTACATTTAAGTTATCTTAACATATAAACTATTATAAATAACATTTAAAGCTTAGCATTTCAATACTGTGTTGTTGCTTATGTAAATTTGTCAGAAGAGTTGACAATCGCCTTTAAACCCCCTGACTGATCTAATTGCTTTGTTTTGCTATGAAAGGGGAGTGTTAAGTTCTTCTCCCATCTGCAATAAAAACAGTGAAAAACAGTTCCACAACTTTCTGTCTTTTTTATATCAGCTGCTGTGTTCCTCACATTAGCAGGATTAATTGCCCATCTAAGACTGACAGCAGTAACTGACATGGTAAACTACAGATTTAACTGTCTCTATGATATGTCATGCAGGTGGAGACAAACTCCTCCGCAAAGTATGTGAGAAGTTGAGCTTAAAAAACAGTAGGTGGGCTTTCCCTTCCTTTTACTCCAATGCAAGGAAATAAAAGTTTTAAAAAGTGCAAGCAGGTTTCTGGTACGGTGATACCTACACAATGCTGAAACCATATTGTAGGGAGAAAAGAAACCTAAAGATTGAGTTAAACTTTAGTAAAGGGTGACGTTTTCCTTTAACTACATCTGTATATAGTATACAATGAAAAGTTTTATTTTCCAGTGCTTCAAGGTTTATATTGAAGTAGTATGTGAAATGGTATAAAAAGCCTTTTAACAGATGCAAGAAAATTATAGCGAATTGAATGCTGTTACCTAGTGCATCAAATAAATGTATATAAAAACTTGTAAGAATTTAAACATAAAATGAACCCAGCTGAATCTGTCCTAACACCTTTACCCCGGAGCTTATTAGATGGGTCTATATTAAAATCTCGAAGTCTGACAATATCAAATACGATATTGTCGACACGAGAATACTGAAAGAGCACTACATGGAATGCTTAAACTGAAAATCTCCGTAAGGGGAGATTTCTGTTTACTTAAATATAGTGCATTCTCAGAGTTGATATATTTATTTGTGCCTACACACTATTTAGTTTTTTTTTTTAATTTAGTTTTTTTAGTTTTTTTTTTTTTGGTTTCGATGGTTTAAGACTTCGATCACTAAAATTCGATCTTTAGTGATTCGAAGTTTTAAACCTTCGAGATTATAATATAGACCCTATTAGATAGATTTTTTTTTAATAATATCCTTTGAAACCATTTACCAAAAATACATCTCAGGCTATTGTCCAGAAATTACCTGGATCATAAGCATTTACATATTTGAAAACAGGGTAATATTAGCTTGGCTGCAAAACGTGAGCACTAACCCATGTTCTAAATTCAGCAGGAATGAGTAATTTAAACATCGCATTATACTACCCCTTATCTGGCTTAAAAATACCCATTTAGCTAATCCAGGCCAGCAGAGGAATTTGCTTCTGTTTTATGTAATGATTACACTGACCAGTATGTGTGATTGTATGCTATTTGGATCTAGCCATTATATTTTTTTGTAGAAAGATGGAGATTTACAGCAATTCCTTGTTATGGAAATACTTGGCAAATATGTTAGCTATAGACTTTTAATCAGTTAGTACATTACTATTGTCCTTGATGTCAGTGTTGCTAGCATTTCCATCTGTAAGGCTTCTTACTGCTTGTAAAGGGATGTCATATTATCCATAGTATGTCTAGTTAGATCCCTTATGAGAAGATAAGACTGAATGAGGAGGTGAGAGCTAGCCTCAGAGAGGCTGCAGACAACTGGCACAGAGTGTCAGGGGTAGTGTGCGACAGAAGTGCACCAAAGAATCTGAAAGGTAAGGTGTACAAAACAGCGGTACTGATGCTGATGTCTTCCATTTAGCCCATGGATCCCAACATCATGGCCATCAGTCTATGGCCTGCCTTCAATTCAATTCAAGGTGAGAGAAGCTACTACACTACATTCCTAGCTGCACTGACTTTTGTTTCATACTGGAGACTGTGGTCCTTGGCCCAGTATGCTAGTCCTCCTACAGCCTTCTTGATCATTTGAGTTTGAGGCCCCTGATTTAAGCCTTTCTTATCTCTGTCCTGAATTTCATTATATGTTTTATTATATATTACTTTGCTACTTAAAAAGGAAATTGTCTAAAAGTAACAGAGGGGTATTTATTCTTCTTAGTTATTGTTTAAAACTTCTTCTCCCGCGATAGCTCTTTCTTTTTATCAGTATATTGGTATTCAGTTTTGTTGTTAAAATAATGCTAGATTTCAACTGATAATTCTGCCATATCTCTTTTCCATTCCCAGTTTGACAGTGTTTGGCGTCATCATAAAAATCCTCATAAAACTTTCTCATTTTGTCAGTCTACTGGGTTCTCCTGCTGTGCCCATACCACAAAGTGTAGCACACTTTTCTGTTTAAAAGATCCAAATGGTTGTAATGGATATATTTTAGGAATATTTATATTTGGGCTAGTCAAGACAGCAACTAATAAATTGTCCTCTCTGGTACCAAAATCAACATGCTGAATAGAAACAAATTTAATCAAAGGAGTTAACAGTTTCCTTTCATAATTATTTGGAGACCAAAATGTCTCCTGACTTATCAAGAGAGCATTTAGGGCACCTGCAAATATAGAGACAAAGAAGAACACGACCCTATCTTCAAATCAGATGACCCATGGTTGATTAGTGGCATGTGTGCTGCAGGGAACAGCTTGAGGAAGAAGGCTATGAGTGCACATTCAGTGGGAAGGAAGGTGCCTTTGGCTCACTACTTGGGTAATACCTGTATAAAGCACTCAGTGTTGCACACATGAGTGAGCCTGCTGAAATCATGCTACCCAGTGGTATATTGCACTAGCATGGATCACTTCTGTGTGGAGGCATGCATGTATCCCAGAGTAGGCAGTAACTCAGGAACTCAGAAGAGTTGCTGCAGGGACCATAGCTAGCCTTAGGCATAAGCCAACTACGCAGCCGCCGAGGGTGCCATTCATGCAGGGGTGCTTTTCCAGTAATCTGGATGGTGTAAGTAGACAGGATGGGGGCACCGGGCAGAGTGGGGGGGGTGCTGTGGAGCCCATTTGCCTAGGGCCCCAGATGACCAAAGACCTGTCCTGCCAGGGACTAGAAACTTCAGGGATTAGGATGGGAGTCTAGATTTAAAGAATCTTTCCTCAAGTCCTGGCATAAACAGTTAGTTATACAGACTTGTTTGTAGTAAAACATTTATAGAACTGCATCAGCATAAAATGATAACCACATTTAAATGTTTAAAGTTCATATAGTAATTTATTAATGTCTTTGCTTCATGCATGTGATACAGCATATGAGTACATATTAATACTTCAAAGATGTACATTTTTAGTATTGCTTTTCATAATGTTTATCAGCTATAAACCCAGAACTCTGAAAAAGGCTAGTGTATTCTAAATTTTACTTTGAAAAAAAAGTTTTTCTGGCAAATAATACAAAAGGTCATGTTGTTGCTTGTATTACAAAGTAAAAAGATTGACTCCTTCTTTTTCCGTTTACCTATTGTACCCGTGGACAACTTATACAATAAGACAGTAATCTTAAAATGCTACTGAAAACATACAGTTGCAGGCAATGGGATTATCTGCTCGAGAGATAAAATTACCACAATATGCAAATTGCAATACAGTAAAATATAATTTATTTGGCAGAGAAAAATATTTTGCTTTTGCTGTTTTACTTTTCTAGTAACTTCAGCAAAGAACTACAGCTTATTGTTTATGAATATCAAGGGCCTAAATATTCATAAACACACAACTGTTAAAATTATTTGTTGCATGTTACCTAAAAACAAAGTTGACATAGAAACAGTGGTTTGCAATGCAGGTACTGCAATTATAAACTAGAAAAATATAATCTTTTGCAAAAGAGCCACATGCAATGTTATTAGTTACAGTAATTATGCAGACAAGGTGCAGCAGATACTGAAAATACCTATATAAAGCATATTCTGGATAACATAAAATATGCTTACGTTTAAATACCAGGATAAAATACAGTAAAGTATAAAAAAAAATGATGTGTAGATCCAAAACAGGCAAAACAGATATACATTTAAAGTTAGTCAAGTACATGTTGCAAGTTTACAGTCCAAAGCAGCCCATTAAGTGAACTGTCAAAATATTTAAAAATGCAAGTGCTTGAACCCGTGTTAGTTACTGTTAACAAAGCTTCAATCAAGGCTGCTCCCCAATGATGCATATATTTTAAGGCTCAGAAAAGTTAAAGCAGAACAGCTTACACTTAACATGTTTTCTTGTCTGTGTAATAAATTTTACTTTGTTCTAATAAAATTTGCTTCTACTGTTATAAAATCTTCATGACATGCATTCAAACTGTAATTATGGCATACTCCTAAATGACAGTAAAAATAAAATGTAACCAATTTATGCCAAATAAGTTTTCAATCACTGAAAATGTGGTATTTTTGTTATTATTGGCTAAAGTTAAGCTCTGAACAGGTACACCAAAACAGGCAATTTCCTTTCTAAAGGGTAAAAAATTACAGAATATATTTTTATGATTACAGTATTAGCCAAGTTCAAAAACTTGATATGTGCTAATCAAAAATTACTTGCTTAATTTCTGTCTAACAAATAGTTGTTGGTATAATATGTAAAATTTTGTATCAGTACTACATGATAACATTTAGTGGCATTTTATATGAAAAATGTTCATGTATAAAAACTGCAGACATATATTCAATATGTACATTAGACTGTCTATAAAGCATGTTAACTGAGTTTCACAAAAAATCAATATTAGCAAACTGTAGGTAGACATATAAAACTCTTCATTCTTACAAAGGATGGTATATAATATGTACTGCTAATTCCCGCACTAGTTTCAGTTAGTAGACTGTAATCACAGCTAAATTATTTCATGTGTCCTCTTACATAAATTATATGTATTTTCTTAACATTTTCTAAGCTTTCCTAAACTAGGAAGGGACATCAAAAACTCAATTTTTGTAAAACAAATTTGCATCTAAGCATTTTACAGTCATTTATTCTAAATTATCTTTAAATGGTTCTAATTATTAGTTCATTGGCATACAAAAACTCAGTAATTAAAAACATATTACCATAAATAAGTAGCAACAAAATAAGTGTGTTGCTAGAATTTATTTAACATCACTGTTTAAGACAAAAAATAAAGTTATGTAAAAACTATCCATTATTTAAAAACAAGCAAATTAAAGGGGGATTGTTAGGTTATACAAAATGTCATTATTTTCACATAAAGTGTAGCATTACTCTATCACTTTAAAATGCATATTCAGTGTACTTAAACATCGCTAAATCATTCTAATATTTAAAGATGTGAACAAAACAGTTCACAAGCAGACATGTCAAAACAGATAAAATGCTACTGCAAGCTTAAAGGATAAAATATGTGCAATGGAAATATTGCTGCTTTTTTTAACAAAGCTACAGTGTTGCAATGTCATCTGGTCTCTAAAAAAAATTAAGCACTAACACTTGTTGCTATAATTAGTCATCCCTAATTTGTCTTATAAATATTTGTAAATATATCATAAAGCAAAGTGGGCTTATGCTACTGTTAAAAAGCACTACATTCTTGATTTTGATTTGAGTTTGTATAAATATTGCACCATAGTAGCCGTGTAATAAAATAAAAACATTTTGTACACATTAATCTAGCAATGCATCTTCTTTCGGCTGTTCCTGGTTAGGGGTGGCCACAGCAGATCACCTGTCTGCTCATGATTGACAGTGACGTTTTACGGTGTCGAGTTGCCAGCCTGGCACCCAACCTTCCACAGAAGGCACACACATGCACACACTCATGCCTAGGGCCAATTTAGAGTGTCCAATCCACCTACAGCATGTCTTTGGGATGTGGAAGCAAACTGGAGCACCCAGAGGAAACCCACGCGACCACAGGGAGAACATGCAGGCTCCACACAGAAGGCACGCCAGCCGAGGATCGAACCAGAGAACCTCTTGCTGTGAGACGGCAACGCTAACCACTGCACCACCATGGCCACCCATAATCTGGCAATGCATAATTGCATATAAAGAAAGTCCACAATTTAACAAAACCTAGCTACAAGGCAGTAAAGTGAAAGTAATTAAGCAACAGCAAAAAACAGCAATAAAACATGGAAAATAGCATAAAACAAATTATATTCAATACCACATTACATCAAGGGTCAAATCAGTGAATGTGGTGTGGTCAGGACTTGAAAATGCAGCTAAAAAGAAGACTAGTTCACCCCAGGACTGAAAATTTGGAAAAGTAACGACACACACTGTGATACAGAAAGTTAAAGCACTGACTGAAACATAGATGACAATTGTTCAATTTTTGGGCTGGATGCTTAAATGGCCAAAGTAAGGGAAGGTAAGAATTTAATTTTAGATATCTGTAATAAATTAGTCATTAGCCACTACAATGAAAAGAATATAATTCACTAGAAAATATCATCAATTACTTTATTCACTGTTATAAATACATTTTGCAAAGATAAGAATATACACAACACACACACACACACACACACACACACACACACACACACATACTCTCTCTCTCTCTCTATATATATATATATATATACTCACTTCGCACTCAGACCTAAATACATAAAATCTTCTTACAGCAGCCCCCCAAAACCTATAGAACCAATTCTGAGATTTCAATTACTTTCGGTACTCTGGACACAGTCAAACAAACACTCATGTTGCACAACCTTCACATGAACACACTTACCTTCTGTATAGTACACACCAAACAAACACTGCAGCCCCTTACCTATACACACTCAAATTCAAAAACACTTGAAGATTCTAACCATGCACACATAGCAATCTCCAACCACACCTTAACATTTCACCAAGTATAAACCCACATTCTGCTACTGATCCATTACTCAAACACACACACATACACAAACACACATACACACACACACACACACACACACACACACACACACACACACACACACACACTCATGCGCGACAAGCATCAGACAATGCAAATTGCAAGCTTTGGAACAAATAAACAGCAAGCTCTGATCGTTCATTATATTTCTCTCACGTACACACATTCACCACGTTCTGATAATCAAACATATAATTGAATTGGATAAAAAAACTTCTAAAATCTATTTTTTTCCTGCAAGCAAGAATACACTTTTCAACCATTCAGTGAGTCCAGTGGAAAATAAAGAATATTTTTCACACACGAGCTGGCTGCAAACTCAAAACATGCTCAAGCAAATACATGCTGTTGTTGTTGTTGTTTGTTTTTCGGCTTTTTCCGGTGAGGGGTCGCCACAACGGAACTCCGGTCCGCTAATGATTGGCAGTATTGTCTGCATATCCATGTACACAAGCAGCAGACCACAAGCCTGTATAAGAATCTCTACCATTAAGCCACTCAGTAAAACAAAACCAACACAAATCATAACCATTAGACTATGCTTAGAAGAGTACAATCCAACTCTTGAGACCTAAATTACACAAGCAAACACACTTACTGACATGGTCATGTACATGTACAAACCTGACATTTCTCTTCTGTAGGAGCAACAGTTTTACTATACCACTTACTTACATGTGGTCATGTACACTCTCAATGGGTGTGTGTATATATATGTATATATATATATATATATATATATATATATATATATATATATATATACATTTTTTTTTATTTTATTTTACATTTCTTAACCGACAAAGGCCCTTTTTCAGCAGAGGCCCGGAGAAAAAGTCTCCACACAGGCAATTACAGATACATTTAGGTGTTTAAACAGCATCACAATACATACAAATTTACAATAGACATATTTTTACAGTGGTATGAAGACAGCACAGACAGGGGAATCAAAAACATTTATTATAATATATATATATATATATATATATTTTAGAATTTAAATTCTAGTAAAAACATCAGCAAAGTGAGAGTTATTTGTAGAAGGAGAGGACTTTCACATGAATGATGGCCTGCATAGCACTTAAAGGGGAAAATAGGCTCATAGGGTCCTTGCCTCAGTCAGAGAATGAATGGGTCATAAAGCTTTCACTCTAGCTTGGTAATGAATGGACTAATGTATGCCATGGATGGGGAATGAAAGGGTCAATAGAGTACTAAACATAGGAGGCCTGAAGCTGGGTTAATGTGGAATTAAAAAAAGAAACATTGTCAAAGTATCTGTATAGCTCTTTTCAGGTTAAACAGTTATTCTGGTTAATGTAAAGCTTCACTTAAAATACAAGCTGAATGATCTTCAGCGGTGGCAAGGAAGCTTATCTGAATACTCTAAGTTCCAGTAGGTAACAAATTGTAACTGTTGGAGAATAAAAATATGTACAATAAATGAACACAAATAATGAATATGTAATACTTAATAAGCTAGACAAATCATCTTATATACTGAGGCATAAAACTGGGTCCTGCTTCCATTCATGGGGGGCTTGCTAGATAAGAAGATGGGTTTTAGGCAACTATCCTACAGTAAAACAAATCATAAAACCCTTTGGTTTTCTTCAACCAACTGATTTTAAGTAGTGTAAGCTATAAACGACCACCTGAAAGTCCAAAGATAAAACTACAATCATATAAATATGAAGGATATAAAGATAGCAATATTTTTCAATAAAAACAACATCTTGAAGTCCAGAAAACAGGCAATAATTTAAATGGGTGTCTCTCCTACTCACCTAGTTCACTGCAGAGAGGAGGTTCAGTTCCAAAATCAAAATGTAGACTAAGATTCAGTGAAAGACTTCCCAGCCATTCAAGAGCTTTTGTCACCAAGATATTTCAAGCAAAAGATGAAGCAAAACCAATTTGGTAAATCAGACAGTCATTCTACAATACAGCAAAGTGAAACACAGCAGTAAGAATATAATTAAATTAGCAGAGTTAAAAATCCATGTGATAAATACAACTAAATTACCTAGTGAGGTTTCTTGATCATGTCAACTAAAGAAAAGTGAAAGGTAAAAAAAAATCATAAAGCAGCTCACAGGTAGGGATCAGCCTGTGTGTTTTTAATGCAGGAAACAAACATAAAAGGCATTAACTGAGAATGAGCAGTACCTAATGGAACTCAGTCTACAAGGCTAAAGGAAATTTTATTTGTCTGTTTGTTTATCTGGGCAGAGGACTAATCCAAATAGGCTGCTTCAGCCACTTTCTAGATGCAAAAATGTGCACACTTTAAAAAGATCTAAATGACAAATAATAAACTAACAATGCAAAAGTAAAATATATGAACAAAGTAAAGAAGTAATTTTAAGGGATATATATATATATATATATATATATACAAGCAATAAAACAGAAAAAATAAGTATATATTTATTCAGATGAAGAACATTTTGGCTATTTTCAAATGACAGCCAGTTAATATAGTCCTAAATTATATAAAAGAGAGTTGGAGGGGAAATAATATACACAGACCTGGACAGGGTAATATACAGCATTTTAGATTTTTCTAAAAAAAAGACTCATCCTGATCATCCCTACCAGGTTTTTCAGATGCCTCTGATGCTAACTGGATTAGAATCACCTTGGCCTAGTGAACTTTATCTGTCTACACTATAATTTTACGAGAAGCATCTCTCTGACCACGTGTTATAAATATGGACTCAGAAATAGGGAAAGAAAAATTATATCTGTGGAATGTAATCTACTGGAGGGAGCATCAGGAAGGGAAGATGTAAACAGGGCTCCCTATAGTAATTCTGAGACTCACAGGTGTGAGCCCTTGAACTACAACAAAATAGCTCAGAAAATAAAGGAGAACAGTGAATGTCAAATATCACTGTACTCCTTTAAAATTGTTTGGGGGGGGGCAAGACTCATACACTCTCAAGTGGGGAGACAGCCCCCACCCCTCCTTCAGACTTGTATACATAACTCTGAGATTGACATACCTCAGAGAAAAGGGAATATTCAGAGAAATGGCAAACTCAGTATATGCAAGTCACAATTTTTGGCCATTTAGTCTTACTGCTCTGGGACTCATGCTGAGCCCCAGAATATCAAAAGCCTTACTATAAAGAGAAGTACTTAGAAGAAGAATAAGTAATATTAGTGTGTCATATAATAGTGGGATGTAAAGAAGATGGTGTGGATTAAATAATGAGGGTGATAAGTATTTAAAAAGCCAAAGTAGGGAAGTAGTAAAGAAGGGGGAAACATTCCTCACAAGCTGCAGACACTGAAAATAGGATCAAAAGGCTTTGTAAACCAGGAACATCCAGCTAAAAATCTGGACATCTAATTAGCATAAAATTCAAACACAAAACAGAACATAATTTTCCTGCTTCCAGTAAGAATGTGAGACACTACACCGAAACTTATGTTTAGAAAACAGGCAGTGGCATAAATTAAGGAAACATATAACTGTGACAAAAGGAGATACTGCCAGCACAGGTATCTGGAATTTTGTAACTAATTATATGTCATTTGTGAATATCAACATGATTTATATAAGATGCTTGTGTTACAAATGTATTAGAACTGTATGTCATGTCTATATCAAACTGCTAGTACAGAAGTCTGTGTTGAAAAGGTTTTTGCAAAGTGTTGTTTGAAATGTAACCTCACTGTGCCTTACTGGAACAGAACAGAAATGTACATGCACTACTGTAACTGTTTAAATGTATATATTTTAACAGTGGAAACTGGAATATAGACACAGAGTCTGTGCTGAGAAGCTTCCTGTATTGTCTTTGGAGTGAACTAATTACTAGTTTTGAAATGTGAAGGAATGCAATTGTTTTATGACTTCCAGCATCTGCCAAAGATCTGATGTCTATGTATTTTCACAGGCAGATGCTAAATACTGACAGATTCCAGCAGTGGGTGTTTCACTTGGGACAGAGTCAGATGACAAGAAATAATGTCATTCTGCAAGCTATCCTAGCAGTAATATTTGAGATATTAATTAAAAAAAATCTCTTAGTGAGATAGTGCATTCTGTATTCTATCTTGGACCTGACAACAACAAGAACCATTCACCACATCTGCCTTGCTCTAATAAAATAAGTTTCTTGGGAAGAGTATACTTCTCTTGGATATAGTCAGTAATATAGCAAAGCTAAGTTTAGATATTTTTCATTATTTATTTGAGACTGTCCTGCAATGTTGTTTTAAATATTTCCTGTGATTTTGAACTATGATGTCACCATGAATATATACTGAGTATTTTCTTGTTCTTTTATTTATTATTTATTATTAAATATATTTAAACCTTTCATTGTGGATGATCTGTCCAGAGATATTTAAGGTTTGAGAGTACTTGCATATTTATTTGGGGCACTGTGGGCCACTCCTAATAGCCTTGTTCTTGGTAAAACTACTAGTTATATTAATATTACACAGTAAGACTGGACACCATTTGTTAAGGGCCTTAAAGTGGCTGATAAGAAGTTGGCTGGTGGCAGTGATAACTATCTTATCATCTGGGCAAAAGGGGGCATAGCTAGTAAACCTGTGCCAGCCTTTCCCAGGTGTGTGTGTGTGTGTGTGTGTGTGTGTGTGTGTGTGTGTGTGTGTGTGTGGATGTGTGTGTGTGTCTGTGTGGATGTGTGTGTGTGTAAATCAAACCTTAAAGAGTGTGTGTCAGCTACTTTGGGAGGGGCACAAAGCACTGGTTGGACAGATAGAGTGCTGGAGGTCTTGGCTTGGCCACTCAGCTGAGATCACAACTCTGTAACTGTGCCAGTGGGGAGTCTTACTGGAGATCTGGAGAAACCAGCCTTGGACTGACTGTGGTCTCTATGCACTCTTAAGGGAAATTGCACTTGATGCAGAGAGCTGCATCTGGAAATACTGTGTGTGTACTTCCCCCAGTGGTGCCAGTGGTGAGGACTGAGGCTCCTTGATCACTAGTCCAGTGTTGGGTCATCACAATAACTACATTATCAAAGAGACCGTGTAAAATCTACAGACTTTAATGAAATGTATTTCAAGATTCTATCATATAAGCTTATTTATTTTTGCTTTGAAAAAAGTTAGTTGGAAGATATGTGTCCTCTTTCTTTAAATTGTTATTACTGCTACTATGTTGGTCATGTAGTGTATTTTTCTATGTACAAGACAGCTTAAAAATCACATATGATGAGGAGGATTCAGAAAATGGTGTGAATGTATTAGTCATGCCTGATAATACAGTCATACCTCCAAAAATAGTCACATCCTGTGCAGAGGTAAATCAGGTCTAAAACTATGACCATTCCTCCAAATATAGGTGCAGATGAGAGGCCTAGGTGGAAAGGAACACAGGGTACACACAGAAAGAACTTTCCAGGTAGAAGAGTTAATCAAGACTAAAGTAGGCTACATCAATTAATTTGGGGAAATAGAGAAAGGCAATTCGCTATGAGAGAAGATGAAGTCATCTAATAGCTTTCTTAGTTACACATATGAAATTTATGGATTTCTACACACACAGTTTCTAGATTTGGAGACTGTTTTTATTACTGCCATGCTATGTCCCCAGTTTTAAAAAGAGGGTCAAGCTCCTCAGTTACCCACTGATTTGACAAATTCAACAATAGATAACACTAGAGAAAAAAGGTTCACAAGGATTACAAAAATGGACTACAGAAATAATAATCAAATGTTTATTGACCACTTTCATCCTCAAAGTGGGATGTCATCAGAATACTTCCCTCAACATCTCATTTCCTTATATATAATTAAATAACTAAATAAATAATCCAATTAAGAACAATTGTTCAAAACCTTGGGAGTTAAAATGTTCTTTTCTGTTTTGTCAAAACTGAATAACTTGTGTAGGACGATGTTGATTCTGAGAAGGTAAATGTTACAGGGAAATTATTCCTGATTGTAGGGGCTGGAATACTAACAGGGAATATCTGATTTGGAGAGTTTATGTCATTTATTTTATTATGTTATATATTTGTTAATTGTTAAGCCCACTGAGTATGTGTCCCTTTTCAAAGGTGAATGAGGAGCAATAAAAATTTGGATAAATGCTTTATTCAGGATCACCCAGTAGGAAAATGGAGGTAGACAGAATCAAACCCTGTACCCTTGACTAAAAGGAGTAGCTCACTAACAGTTCAGAGCCCTAATCTCTGCACTATCTGTCAGAGAAATGGTTATAGTGAGATCAAGAAGGCAGTGTTTTGTGTATTGAACTATAATCTGTTGGGTTCACTAACAATATGTATTATGTTTAGTTAGTGAGATAATCATTGATTTCATGTTTCTAGAGGATTAGGAGGTTAATGTTAATTAATGTATCCTAGTATAAGGACTATAGTGGGGTAAGAAGCCCACTAGCGGATAAGCTATTTTAAGTTTTCAGGAGAGTCTGAAGGAGGAATTTGGAACTTCATGGGAGGATGCTAACTAAGCCAGTTAGAATCAAGATTATTTGTGAAATTTTGGGGCTATACAAATTGCCTGAATATTAATTTTGTAAAGTAATAGAGTTCTACTACTGCTCCTTTTCCTGGGTGGGCATTCAAAATGTAAATGTGGCAAGGGAAGTGATGTCTAAAGTCATAGATTTCATCTTTTACTTAGGATTGTGTTATGGTTATTATATTTGTGGGGTGAATTGTTAGGAAGGAAATCTATTATTCCATCTTGTATTTTATTCTATAGTATTGCAAAATATAGGTGGTGGCACTGGACCTTCATAGGCTGGTTGAGGTGAAGATGGGGTAGAAGATAGGTGGTGTTAGAGGCAAAAAAGGACTGTTTTTTGTGTTACTCTTCTCAAGTAAAATAAAGGTTAAGGGGTTAGTTTAAAATCTATAAATTTTAACTTTACAGAGTAAGAATGATTTAGGATTTTCAGGCATTGAATGGATGTTCTAGGAAAACTGAAATAAGCAAGACTGATTAGGTTTGGGTCCTGTGTATAGACAACAGAGGGTGATGGGTGATTTATGTGGGTTTGTTTGGATGCTGTGATTGTGTGGCTGTATGAGATGTAGGAGAAGACAGGTACAAAGGAGGTGACATACATTTATTGGATCATTCCGAGTAGAAGTGCATGGTTTCTACTGCAGCATTGACCAAAAGCCATGGTATTGTGATTATTAGACAGAAAAAATGCAGTTCAGTGTTTGCTACCACCCTGAGCTGTGAGGAATGAGATAAGAAGAATTTAGTCAACAAGAGGGTATAAGGGAAAAAGACATAGTAGTAATAAGCTTTAACTGACGCTAAAAGATGCTGATCAGAGAAGGCCTTGGCCCGGTCAAGATATATCGCATGTACTGCATGGCCACTATCTATAGCCCTATAATACTTTCAAAGAGGTTTAACGGATTAAATAGACAGGATTATATTCATACATACATACAAATATTTTAGGCATGGGCAATAAATGCCCTTCTACCCTGACAATATACCAAAACAGTTATTCCCACAATAAGTGTCCAGGTTGTTCATAAAAATACCTAAACTAGTGCTTGCTTTAATGCGGTTTGATAGTCTATTCCGTGCATCATCTCTCTCAGAGAACCAATTAGTACACATATCATTCCTATACAATCTTCTACGCAGGTTGTCAGATGATTCTGTACTACTTTTTGATAACCCCAAACGTTCCTATAGGTAGTTCTCTCCAAATGCCCTATATATCTGAATAAAGTATCTTCTTAACTCTCTGTGTGAGACACTCTACAAGTTCAGATATTGTAGTATTTCATAATAAAATACATTTTCACATTCATGGGTATCCTTGGTATATTTCCTGTGTACTCTTTCCAGTTTACTCATGCTTTTTTTCTTATAAGCTTCATTATTGTTATGCTTTACTCAAGTTTAGGTTTAATGTAATTAACAAACAATGATTTATCATTTCTGATTTCCTAGAGTTTATAAATCTTTTATACAGTCTCTAACTATTATTAACCAATTTGTTGATAATGATTAGAACAACTCAAAGCTTGATGTACCCAGGTCCTTAAATGAATCTATCGTTTCAGTTACTGTGTGCTGTATTAAGTGTTCACCTTTCAATCTATCCCTCCCAAATCTCTTATGCTTAATTTTTGATGTATTTAACAGCATGTTACTCTCGTGTCCCCATATGGCCAATTTAGTTAAGTTATGTTTCAGACATGACCTGTCTCTAACAAGTGTAATCATATTATTCATTTTCAGTGGCAACCAGATAGGGACTATGGTCAAATGTAGTCAATCCACACAATGTAGGCATATTATTGAAAGTTCAGGAATTTTTATTCTAAATTATGGGTTTACTACTTTAACCAATAAATACTATTGTTTTAGTAAAGGGGTGGTTAACATGGCTATTATTGTTTTTATATTGGTTAAACAATCAAAAAGTTTAAAAATAGAATTTACCAACATTTGTATGACATTCGGGGGGGGGGGGTCTGGATACTAATGCCCCGGCCAAGCATGTTAAGAAATAACCCAGTCATGAGTTTAAATTTATTGCAATAGATAAAGTTGAACTGGCTTTTAGAAGGGGGTCAGTAGATCTTTATCTGTAATACAAAGATTTAAAATGCCAATTGAGATGCAATGCCACAGTTTTTCCAGGTATGAATGAGGCAGTCTCCATTACTAGCGTTTTAAAATTAAAGGCTGATTTTCTTTTATAAAAAAGCTTTTTTAAAAATAATGTATTATGTGCACCTATGGCTTATTCATAAAAAACTTGTCCTGTCTATTTTAATAATTTGATTAATAAGTTTATTGTTATAGGAAATATAAGTATTGCATTGCTTTTAGTTACTTTGAAATGGTGGGTATAGTTTGTGTTTTCTTTAAAGAAAACAATGGAATTCATTGAATCTAATTTTGTTGGTCATGTAGCATTTAGATTTATGTATATAAATGGTTTATGTGGGATGTTTTATTGTTCTGGAGAAGTCAGTATAATAAACAAAAACTCTCAAAGAGTTTAATAAACAATGTTTACAGTCTGTGCTCCTTCTTTTTTGTTTTTCATTTTCAGGTCATCCATATACACACCGTAGAACACCTCAACGAAAAAGATATATCTGAAAAATACAATCTAGGCAATTATGAACCTAGGACATAGCCCTGTAGGACACCCTGACTGTAACCTAGACTTTGACCTGTCCAATTGCTGTACGATATTTGCCCTGTCTTATTTGTATGCCATGCACCTATCCATCTTATAAAGAGTACATCAATACCTACTTGTTCTAATTTATTGATCAATGTGCTGTGTATGACTCTATCAAGTGCTGAAGTTAATTCTATATAAATTACATCACAGCACAATTTTTCATTTATAGCTGTTAGTGTACTGTTATAGAATATTGTATTACCACTGGTTATATATCTATTTTTCAGATCTATATTCAAAGGTTTCTCCATGCTGTCTGGATCCACGGAGTGTGTGTGCTTTACTAGCATTCACCTCTGAATCACTTAAGCTACCCTGAAACACATTACTTGCCATCATATACTGCAAACAAGCATCTGGGACCTCACAGATACTCAGGCAAGAAGGAGAACCACCTGAAAATAGTTCTCCTCTGAATCACTTAAGCTATCTTGAAATAAATTAATTGCAGTCACATACTCCAAAAAAGCATTTGGGACCTCACAGATATTTGGGCAAGAAGGAAAACCACCTGAAAATAGTTTGTCTCTGAATCACTTTAGCTAACCTGAAACACATTAATTGTGGCCACATACTCCAAATAAGCATCAGGGACATCATAGATATTTGGGTAAGTAGCAGAACGACTTGAAAATAGTGTAGTCACTTCTGAATCAATTAAGATACCTGAAACAGATTAATTGCAGCCAAATACTCTAAACAAGTGTCTGGGACCGCAGAGGTACTCAGACAAGGAGGAGAATCACCTGAAAGCAGTTCACGTCTGAATCACTTAAGTTACTCTGAAACAAATTAATTAACAAGCATCTGGGACCTCACAGATACTCGGGCAAGAAGGACAACCACCTGAAAATAGTTCACCTCTGAATCACTTAAGCTACCCTGAAACATGTTAATTGTGGCCACGCACTCCAAATAAGTGTCCAGGACCTCACAGATACTTGTGAAAGAAGGAAATCCATCTGAAAATAGCTCACCTTTGAATCACTTAAGCTACCCTGAAACACATTACTTGCTGTCACATACTCCAAACAAGCATCTGGAACCTCACAGATACTCACGCAAGAAGGAGAACCACATGAAAATAGTTCACCTCTGAATCACTTAAGCTACTCTGAAACATGTTAATTGTGGCCACATACTCCAAATAAGTGTCCAGGACCTCACAGATACATGAGAAAGAAGGAAAACCATCTGAAAATAGTTCACCTTTGAATCAATGAACTTAACCTGAAACACATTAATTATGACCACATACTCCAAAAAAGTGTCTGGGACCTCACAGATACTCAGGCAAGATGGAGAACCACTTAAAAATAGTGTAGTCACCTCTGAATCACTTAAGCTAACCTGAAACATATTAATTTCAGTTACATACTCCAAACAAGTGTCTGGGACCTCACAGATACTCGAACAAGAAGGGGAACCACCTGAAAATAGTGTATTAGCAACGAAAAACAAGTCCAAACAACTGTAGAGTCAACACTAATATTCAATTTAATATGTACTTAAAGTGCTTTTCATTTGCTATCTATGCAAACTTCATCAGAAGTAAAAATACAAAACATTACGTCTTCCTTTTAAAACACTTGATCCAAAAAACGCGGGACAATTAACTAACAATAGCTGTTTAACTAACAACTACTAAAATTAAATTAAACCTATTATCAACTGCAATATAATCCTGCCTACTACAAAAATATATATGAATTTATACACACAAGTACATAACTTTTAACAAAAATAAAAATCTATATTTATAAAATATAAATTGTTAATAAAAATAGTATTTACCTTAAAACAAGTATAAATTTTACAATTCACTTCTACTTTCAACACAGAGGCCATAGCATATTTAGACATCTGGTTAAGTAAGAATAGAACATTTGGTTGTTATATAGAAACAAACCAATGTAATTACTGCACTAATGAAATAGTGCAATGATAACAAACAAATCTACTTTTGTACTGTATGTCATCTTTGCAGACTCTTTAATTTAAGAATACGTCTAATGGAACAGGACTCATTAAGACCTGGAACATTATATGCATTGAGTTTGGTTTGCCACACTAACTCTAGTTCAAGTTTAAGAGGAAAAGGCCCACCTCTAATGTCCTGAAGTACATTGACTATGGCCATGAATTTAAACTGATGGTCTACATTAAGATGGATATGCTTTGCCAGCGCATTATCATTCTTGTTGTGACCGATAGCATACAAATGCTTGTACATTCTGTCATGGAGTCTACGCTCCATCTTGACTATATAAAAGGCCAGACAGCAAGTACATCTGGGCAGATAGACTACTAACCTAGAGTTACAGTTAAACCTAGATTTTAATTTGTATTTTTGACCATTTACCACGAAGTGATTAGCTACCTCTACATTTTTACAGTAGTTACAATTCTCACATTTATACATCCCAACTATTCTGGGAACCTTCCACTGCTGTTTTTCCAATAAATTCTTAAGGTTTCTACCACATTTAAAAACAATATTAGGTGTGTTTGTGTTTCCAAATTTGTTAAATAAAATTTGATTGCATCTAAACAATTCCCAGTTTTTCCAAAGGATTTTAGTGTAAAGATTACTTTGTGCACTAAATGTGGTTATGAAGCTACAATATGATGTTTGGTTATTGTGGATAATGGACTCACAAGAGACTATAGGCACTGACAAATCCAGGTCTACTAAGTTGTTACCAACAGAAGGTCTAATAGCCAAAATGGGTTTATAAATTTGGTTTACCCTTTTATAAGTAACCTCCTCTATCAAAGAGTCCAACAAAGGTTCCGGATAATCATGATGTAAGAAAAGTTTTTTTAAGAATGTACATTCTTCCAAAAAATCTTCCTCCTGGCTAATAATCCTTGAAGCCTGAACTAGCTGGCTCTTAATAACTGACCTTTTCTGATGAAACGGGTGGCAGCTAGAGAAATGGGGGAAAAAATTGGAATATGTGCTTTTCCTAAATATTTTGGCTATATAACAACCCAATGTTATATTCTTACTTAACCAAATGTCTAAATATGCTATGGCCTCTGTGTTGAAAGTAAAAGTGAATTGTAAAAATTCTGTTGATTAATTAAACATTTCTAAAATCACTCGGCCTGTCTCTTGGTCCCCATTTAACAAAATAAATATGTCGTCCAGGTATCTGGTATAATAAACGAGATCCTTTTGGACATTCATGTTGTTTAATACAAATTCAGATTCCCAGCATGCCATAACCAGGTTGGCTACACTGGCTCCGCATGGGGAACCCATTGCTATCCCTACTTTCTGCAAATAATGGTGGTGCTGCAGTAGCGTTGTCGCCTCACAGTAAGATGCTGTCCGGTTCGATTCTCAGATAGAGCGTCTTCTACGTGGAAACATGCGTGAATGGGCGTACCTTCATTGAAGGTTGTGCATCAGGCCTGGCAAGCTGGTACGTAAAAATCAACTGCCAATCATTAGCAGACTGGAGTTCTGCTGTGGTGACCCCTAACCAGGAAAAGCCGAAAGACACAAAAATAAATTAAACATAAAAAAGTTATTTGTTAATACTAGGTCAAGTAATTCAATCACTAAAGAAATCTCTGAACTAAGTGCTCCATGTTTCTTCATCATCAGAGCCACCCATTCGATGCTGACCTCATGTGGAATACGTGTACAGGTCTCTGACATCAATCGTGAGAAAATTGTAGTTTTCATTATACTCTTAAGTTGTCAATTTTAGCCAAGAAAGACCAAGAATCTTTATATATTTGGTCTTCGAAAACTACATACTTCTGCAACATTGTGTCAATGACCTTAGCACAAGCATAAGTAGGAGAGCCTCCACTGTCTACCAATGGTCTCATAGGAGGATCCAATAGGTCTTTGTGAATTTTCGGGATACCAAACAGAAATGGATACTTAGGGTAGGATGTTGTCATAAAATTAAACATATCTTGTTCAATTTGGCCCTCAATGAATAAATCATTAATACACATCCTAATTAAATTGTAAGCCTTGTTGACTTCTGATCGAGAACTCATTTGGTAAGCACTGGTACATAACAATCTACCTATCTGCTCTATATAGTCATTGTTATCGAATACTACCAGTCCACCACCTTTATCAGGTTTGCAAACCCATATGTCTTGTGATTGAATATACTTTAAATAGTCCCGTTCTTCACAGTTAGAATTCCTAGAATAGTTACTATGTAGACTACTTTTTACCATTTGCCTAAAATCCAATTCGCACAGTTGCTCAAACACCTGCAAAACTGGGTGTAAAGGTGGATTAAAAGTGCTGGAAAGATGAAGCATTTTATTACCTAATGTGTCTGTGGAATTACCAAACAACTGAAAATTCAACTTTCTGGTAAAAGACTTAATTTCAATAATAGCCTTAACAATATCAATTTGATTTTGGGGTACATAAGTGTGCCCCTTAGCTAAAAAATTCACAATGTCAGAAGTGAATACAGCTGAAGAAAAATTGTACACTCTAAAGTCACCTTCTTTATTACAGATAACCTTAGGTCCTACCTTTGTTGTGACTGTTCTTCATTACTTAAAGACATAGAAAAACAATATTCTTCTCCACTAAAAATTGCTTGTTCATGAAAAACTGCATCATGGTGAATAAGGGAAGGACCCTCATTGAGGGGATCTAATACCACACTAGAGGGATCTTCCACAACTATTAAGTTTTGTCCCTGTTGTAATTTGCCTTGCCCTTGTTCAATTGTAAGCTCTTCTGTTGTTTCGGCCTCGTTCCTGTAAAGCTGGTTTGCTGAAAAACCTGGTTCTGATTAAAGTTTTGATCATTCTGTTGTCTATTATTGTTATAAAACACACGAGGGCCATTTTGTAGTCTCTCGCTTCTCCGGACCTCTGGAAAAAGAGGACCACTATCATTAAATTCACTACCATTATTAAACCCATTCATAGCCTCAATAGAAA
Organism: Protopterus annectens; assembly: GCF_019279795.1. NCBI lineage: Eukaryota > Metazoa > Chordata > Ceratodontiformes > Protopteridae > Protopterus > Protopterus annectens. The sequence continues at coordinate 785,445,070 of NC_056748.1, read as the reverse complement.
TGTTAGCACTCGGGTCAATATGTTCACCAATAACTTGATCTAGTTGAGTATTAATGGGAAGGCCTTGAGGATGGACATCCTTTACTTGCTGATGGTGCATGCCCTGGCCAGCCTGTCATACTTGAGCTGGAGAAGGCGCCAGGTATGCCATACCCTGACTATAAGCCTTACGGTCACAGTCCAATTTTTTGACTTTGTTTGCTTTGAGTTTGCTCATATGTTGGTCAATGCTAGAAAATACCCTACTATAATCATATTTATATCTTGCAAACTCAACATCATTATTGATACTCTTGTCCAAATCAGTGACTGAACTAGTTAAATTATCAACCCAAATGGAATAATGTTTCACCATTAGCTCTAAAAGTTCAAACCCTTGAAGGTCAAACAATTCTATTAAGTCAGTATGAAAAGGTGAATCTTTAACAAGCCCTGTAGGGTACTGAAATCTACGCAAGCCTTTCAGAACAACTTTCTGTGCTAAACATTCCTTAAAATAAGAAATTTCCAATTGAGTTTTCTTTAGTTTTAAAAGATGTGTGTCAAACAGTTTCAGTTTGTTAACTATGTCAGGAGATTCTGAAACGTTACCTCTCGCTGACCGTAAGTCATTAACGGTAGATGGTACTGGTCCAGAGAAAGAGAAGTTATCTGAAATCCATGCTGCCAAAGAAGGAATTCCACCAGACCGATCCTGCTGTTGGACTGGATTCACCTGTCCATCTACTTGGAGCACTTCTTGTGAAATAACTTGTTGATTTAACATACCCTGATTCTCTCCCTCTAGTAGCTGATTAGACAATTGCACTTGGGTTGTCCTTACAGACCCAACCACGATACCTTGTGCTGGTGGTGGTGTTGACAAATCCACATGGCTTTCGTCAATAACAGCTTCCTGCTGCCTTAACTGCAATGGATTACCATTCGACGGCTGTATTGAATTTGTTACTAAATTAGCAGCCTGATGAGATACAAGGGTGCCGCTGCTAACTGAAGATAAAGACAAGTTACCAGCACCAATATTAAAAGGAATTAAATCCTTAAAAGCCCGCTGATTTTGGTCAAGCTGGTCCAGTCTCAAACAAATAGACTCGATTTTACTGAACAACAATGATAAAGTATTATTGTTCAGCAAGTAGTTACTACCATCAGTAACAGAAGTACTTTTATCACTGTCATCACCAGAGTGTAATGCAACTTCATCCGGTGTAAAAAGACTCTGACTCGTTGCTGATCCAGACGCCATAACAAACTAGGAAACTCCATGGCACATAAAACTATTAGCAATGAGAAACAAGTCCAAACAACTGTAGAGTCAACACTAAAATTCAATTTAATACGTACTTAAAGCACTTTTCATTTGCAATCTATGCAAACTTCATCAGAAGTAAAAATACAAAACATTACGTCTTCCTTTTAAAACAGACGGATAATGCGTTGGCAAAGCATATCCATCTTAATGTGGACCATCAGTTTAAATTCATGGTCATAGACAATGTACTTCAGGACATTAGAGGTAGTCCTTTTCCTCTTAAACTTGAAGAACTAGAGTTAGTGTGGCAAATCAAACTCAATGCATATAATGTTCCAGGTCTTAATGAGTCCTGTTCCATTAGCTGTATTCTTAAATTAAAGAGTCTGCAAAGATGACATACAGTACAAAATAGATTTGTTTGTTATCATTACACTATTTCATTAGTGCAGTAATTACATTGGTTTGTTTCTGATATTGGTTTTACAGATTTATACTTGTTTTAAGGTAAATACTATTTTTTTATTAACAATTTATATTTTATAAATATAGATTTTTATTTTTGTTAAAAGTTAATGACTTGTGTGTATAAATTCATATATATTTTTGTAGTAGGTAGGATTATATTGCAGTTGATAATAGGTTTAATTTAATTTTAGTAGTTGTTAGTTAAACAGCTATTGTTAGTTAAATGTCCCACATTTTTTGGATCAAGTGTTTTAAAAAGGAAGATGTAATGTTTTGTATTCTTACTTCTGATGAAGTTTGCATAGATTGCAAATGAAAAGCGCTTTAAGTATGTATTAAATTGAATATTAGTGTTGACTCTACAGTTGTTTGGACTAGTTTTTCATTGCTAATAGTTTTTTGTGCCGTGGAGTTTCCTAGTTTGTTATGAAAATAGTGTATGTCAGCTGTTAAGGGAGTTTTATTTTAACTAAACTAGAGAAATCTCTGAAAGGCTTAATGTGTATCTAGTGAGCACATTGCCTGGGTCGGCAGCTCATATAGGTTTTCCTGGTGACTACCTAACCTAATATACCTACATTTAGCCATAAATACAAGTAGCACACAGAAAATGTCACACTCATGTAATCCAGCTGCTGAAAAAGGATATAAGAACCGAGTATACTCTAATAAACCCTGGCTAAGTAATAATTAATCTGTTACTTTTGTTACTAAAAGACTCTCCAGCAAGTGAAATAATCTTTACATTTTAAATAAAGAGCTTTTGAATTGGAAAATGACTTAAATGGTTTAAAACAAACCTGGATAGCTGATCATTTTTTCTTTTAGTGCTTGCCACCATCTGACTTTTTAATTTAGTGAGCACATTGCCTGGGTTGGCTGCTGAAATAGGTTTTCCTGGCCACTACCTAACCTAATAAACCTACAATTAGCCATAAATATGAGTAGCACATAGAAAATATCACACTCATGTAATCCAGCTGCATGTAAAGGATATAGTAACTGAGTATACTCTAATAAACCCTGGCTAACCAGTAATTACTCTGTAACATTTGTTAATAAAAGGCTTTAATGACCAGCGCATGAATAATCCTTACTTTTTAAATAAAATGCTTCTGAACTGGAAAACAAGTTAACTTGGCTAAACCAAACCTGGTTAGCTGATAATTTTTCCTTTGTGCATGCCATGATCTGGCTCTACCTGCTCCATTCATCCTCACTGCACTCGGGATCATTCTACTCCCCTACCCTACCCCCATTTCCCACCCATCCCCGCTATGCCTAAATGTATTTTAACCTAGCCACACCCATAAGCTCTATTACCCAACCCAACTAACAAACTAAATTACATAATTTTTGCATAGTACTAGTCTCCCCCTATAACAAGGTAGCAATACTTATAACTAATATAGTCTCCCAACTATCACAATACAGTAATAAATTTACAAAAAAACATTACTATCACTAACATTTAAATAAATCAACATGATACCCATCCATGTTAATGTAATAATAGTCCTAACAATAGCAGCAAACCTCATTTCATACCACATTATTGTCAATGGGTCAGCAATCCCCTATAATACTCCATTTCCCTATTCACCACAAATAAAACCTTTAAATATTAAAATATTATCCTCAGTCTACAATATTACTTATATTGATTAGATTACCTATACTATAATACCACAACAAAACAATCCTAATGTCTCACTGAAACATAACACAATCATAGTAAAACTCCTCAAGACCATAACATACATTGCATCATCATTAACCCTTAGAGGAGATATCCATACAAACTCTGGCTCCAACACTAACCCATTTCAGCAAACACCACAATATGGTAGACTTAGTTTATTAAACTTCTCTCAGAAAAGGTCTGACCTCCTACTATTAAATTGTAACATTAACAAAACCCAACAGCTCCATGCCACTCTCACCCATTACTCTTCTGATAGCACTCTGATTACTGAAACCTGGTTAAAATCAGAAATTAATGATAATGCAATTCTACCCCTAGGTTCCAGTATGTATAGGGTAGATAGAAAGGGCAAAAAGGTGTGGGGGAATAGCCATTCTATTTAAAAGCAACCTTATTCTAGAGATCCTACAACAAAATACTCCTGACTTCAATAATACAGAAGCAATCTTTACAAAACTTAAGAGCAACTCCAAAAAATACTTAAACATAGTTGGAACCTATATATCTCCAGGCAACAACATCTCCACCCTAGAAAACATCCTCTACTGGTCCTCAAACTCTTTTCCATAGGAAACAATTATTATGGTGGACTTCAACATAGATTGGAATACTTGTAACTCACAAAAACCCTTCAAATCAACCAAATCATACAAGCCCCCTGGAACTGATAAAACATCAAATAGGCAATCCATCCTTGATTGGATATTAACCTTCTCTGACTTTACATGCCGGTTGTCTTCCAGATAATCTCAGTAATCATCTTCCAACTTTTTTACTTAGGCAGCGAATAAATCCAGTAAAACTCACCAGCTATCATGAAATTAGGAATAAAAAACCCTTAACACTCACAGCCACCTTTAACTCTGTAGTTAGATACCATTAAAACGTCTCCCCGTATAGGAAGTTATAGAATACTTCAGCATAACATTCCTGAACATTTTGAATAAACTACCTCACCCAAGAACAATAAGAATAAAGGCCAACTATGCCCCATGGTTAACAAAAGAAACCAGATCACTATTAAAAGAGAGAGATAAAGCTTGGAATCTGTGGCAAAAAGCAAAACACAAGTGACTAAACAGGCATATCAAGAACTTAGAAATAAAGCTAAAAAGCAAATCAAACAGGACAAGCTTAATCACTACCAAGACATTCAAACTAAACATCAAAATAACCCTCAGAAATATTGGTCCTCTATTAATAAAATCCTACAACCTGGAAACACCAGTACTCCCACCCCTATAACCACTAACAACTCAGGGTCTATAGGTATCAGTTTAATAAGTATTTCACAGAGTCCATGCTAACCCTCACAAATAATAACTGTTCCACCAGCTTCACAGAAATTCCCGCAGTAAGCCCAGATAGTAACATCTTTGATTTCCAACATGTACAGTCACTATAAAAAAAAAATACTGAAAAAAAACATAAACCAACAACTCTAGCAGCTGATAACCTACATGTGTGGCTGCTGATGCCATATCCTATCCAGTATCCAGTTTAATAAACCAATCCATCTCTGAGCAAAAGGTACCAGCAATCTGGAAAATTTCACACATCTTTCCACTACACAAAGGGGGACAATCAGTAGTACTGTCCAATTACAGGCTAATAGCTTTGCTGTCACCCCTGTCTAAAGTTCTAGAATGATGCATCCACTCTGAAAGTATGCAGTATCTCCTTGATAACAACCTGCTATCCAAAAACCAGCATGGATTTTGGCCCTACTACAGCACTACTTCCACCTTAATGAGTTTCACAAACATCATTAATCAATATAGGAACAACAGTAAAACAGTATCCTCCATCTTTATAGATCTATCATAAGCAATCAATATCAACAAACTTACACAAGTACTCTTAGAACTAAACCTTAGTCAATCCACAATTACTTAGCTCAAAGACTACTTAACGGTGTCAAGCTGTAAAATGGCAAGAAAGTATAGCTCCTCTATTACTCTAGCAGTACCACAAGGTTCCATTCTAGGTCCCCTCCTTTTCACACTTTTCACTAACAATTTACTCACTGCTACCCTGCATGCCTCCCTAGTCCAATATGCAGACAATTTTACATTAATATGCACTGCATCATCACTCTAATAGTTGCAACAACTAATGCAGCAATCCTTCTGTGCAGTTGAAAGATGGCTTTCTGAAGCTCAACTTATTCTAAACCCCAAGACCAAACTCATGATATTCCAAACCACTAGAGCTATAGATCCCCTCCCTCCATTTAAGATCACATCTGCAAACTATACCACCCTCTCTCCTCTTTCCCAGACTAAACTTCTGGGTGTTGTTATTGACAACACTTTGAAATTCAACCTACACATAGCCCAGATAGTCAAGAAAATAAATAAAAAAACTTGGTACTCTTTACAGAACTAGACAATACCTAACAAATAGGACGAAGGTTACCATTGCAAGAACACAGCTGATCTCCACACTCGTATACACTTCACCTATTCTGGCAAAGCTAAAAAAATCAAGCCTATCAAAATTAGATACTTGCAACAATAAGACTGCAAAGTTTGCAACAGACTCCAACTTTAGAACACACCATCGCCTTACACTCAAACAACTTAACTTGCTAGAACTACTCCAGCTCTTAACTTATAAGCAACTTACTTTGTCCTGTACACTTTTAAATTAACACACAAAACCCTGCTCTGCAAAACCTTCTACTCCCCTACACTAGTAGCCAGTCCTTATGCTCAAATAATGTATCCTTCTTAAAAGTTATCAAATCCAACAATGCCACTGGAGATTCCCTCTATTCCACATGCATAGCCAAAATCTGGACCTCATTGCCGACAGCTATATGCATAACTACAAATGCTCTGCAGTTTAAAAAAATACTCAAATCCCATTTATTTAATACAAATCTATGCTTATGCACAAACCCTCGATGACTTATAAGTGCCTTGAATTTCCTATGAATCCTGTGAATAATGGAGTGATTCCAAAGGATTTAGTAAAAAAGAAGTGACTGCATTATTTATAAAGTCACCTTCAATTATAAAGATGTAAAAGAGACCCTCTACTTCATGATTCACCTTATGGCTAAAGATTATCGTTACTACAACAGTGACTTGCTTTAATACTCCAGCAAAATAATAAAACCATATAGACAAATTAATTTTATAAATATGAAAACTATACTGTATGCAGTGTTACTGTCCCTTCAGGTACACAGATAAATGAATCAGTTAGGAACAAAAATGATTTGCTATGTAGAAGCACATAAAGTCAAAAGGGTATCAGTGCTCACAATGGAGACAACAGAACATCTCCCAATGGCTTTGCTTAGTACTGATTCCACCTAGATATGGAAGAAGGTCTAGCAGTA
>NC_056748.1:785373296-785433296 GCF_019279795.1 Protopterus annectens | reverse complement strand
TTCATTCTTTATTAGCCACAAATAATTTTAATAAATTGCTTTCCCCTTAATGGTATTTGGCACTGGGCTGGTGGCTGCCCTTCCACGTGCATTCTTTATGTGTGCAAGTACCCTTGTTCTTATTTCCCATATGGTGTGCTTAAAATAAAATTTAGTGACAGCACATTTTTGACAGTACATCACCTATGATGTTTGCCATTGATATTTTACTGTATTATATACCTTCCAATCATGCATTTGGTGTACTGCCTCCTTGGATGTATATGGGCAAATAGAACAGAAGAAACAGTGACAGAGTATTAAAAGTGTGAATAAATCAGTCCTGAAGACATAATTAATGTCTATGAGTAAACTTAGGTATGACTGGGATCTCTTTTTGTAATACATTGACAACCCATAATCCTTTACAAAAACTGCTTTCCATTGCAAACTTGAATAAACTACTTAAATACAAAATATTTGCAAACGATAGGCTACAACATAGAAGTGAACAAAATCTATTTGAAAGTAACATTTTGAATGTACTCATTCTCCTTCTCCCAAGTTAAAAACATTACTTTACAATAAATTATGTGTGACTTTGAGTAGCAGCGTGCCTTTTCCCCAAATTTAGTATCAGTCTAAAACATTTTTTAAATATTTGTATCAACAATGCAATATAAGAACTAAACCTAGAAACAAGGTATATGTCCTAATAATGACATGGCAAGGGTTTTGTCACAAATATGCCCTTTCATCCTGTCTCATACTGCTACTACTCCTCCTTGTAATAATAATAATAAAAAATAATAATAATAACAATATTAACCATTATGGCTTTTTTGATATTCTTTTTGATCTGCATGTAACCTTGTAGCCCTCAAAAGTTCAATATACAGCAATGATTTTATTAGTCAGACAATAACAGTTATATACATGGGAAAAGACATCCCAGGGAAAAGGACCTTATTGTTCTTAGCTTCAGTCTTATATCCAACAATGTGATGTGCTATTTAATGCATATTAAATGTATATGAAAGATGAACATTAGCAAGATGCAATCACCTGCAAATTTTTAGAATTCCCATTGTAATACCTTTATAATGGAAAATAAATAATCCATGCACTGAATGTAAAATTATCCATCATTTTGAAAGTATACAAACTGACTTATATCTCTTTCATACAAAGCCAAGCAGCAACTGACATAGTATGGTACAAATTTAACTTCCACAAATGTGTTATAAGCTTGAAGATATCTTTAAGGTTAAAAGAGAAAAAATGTTCTTCAAAAAATCACCACATCCATACTCACCATCAATAAATCATCCTGTCACAACATATATATAGAATTTCCCATAAAATTTTTTTCAACTCTTGTATGGGAAGTCAAGTTCTTAAAAATGGTTGCAAACACTCATATTTTTACAGTCAGAAGAAACAAGTCAATAACTTCCTTCAAAATTCATCTGTCTGTCTGTCTGTCTATCTATCTATGTGTCTGTCATGGATTTTTTTATTTTTTTTACTAATGTTAATGAGGTTATAGCTTATTTTTAGTAGGCTCATGGAGACAAGCTCTGAAAAGAAAAAAAAATGAATGAATCATTCACTCAATCAATCGATCTACATACAGGGCTGTTGTTAGCACTTTGGGGACTCCCAGCAAATTTCAAGTTGGGGTGTCTTGAATACTTCTAGTCTAAGTATCACCCTGCTGCCATCTTTACTAAGCAAATGTTTAGTTCCAGCTACTGAGATTTCGGAGCAGTATGCAGACAGATAATTGCCATACTCTTATATTGCAATAGGCCTGCATACCATATCAAGCTGGCCCATCAAACAGAAAGAGACATTCACAGTGATAAGCATTTAGTTTATTTATTTATTTATGCATGCATGCAGGTTGCAATGATGTGACATTACAACAACCCTGTGTATAGTGTTCGCCTTAGATGAAATGGTGTCCTAGGGAAGGGCTGGTTGCCACCCCCAAACACACACACACACACACACACACACACACACACACACACACACATCACCTATTGCTCCCTCCTCCCATTTTCACCTACTCTTGGCCTCCCTACATCATTCAGATTGTATTTTTCTCCTTTTCTTTCATTTTATATTGTCTTATTCTTCATCTTGTTCCTACATCCTTTCAAAACACTAACTAGCCAAGATTGTAATACGTGTGGAGAAAAAATTCAAACTAAGCCATAGGTTGCATCTTAGAATTTTTTTTTTCTTTTAATCAACTTTTTCATTTAATGATGTTTTGAGCAAAAATCATGGTGAAGGAAAGAAACTCAGCTTTATTCTTTGACTTTACATGTTTTTGCATCTTTCCAACATACCTAACTGGCCAGCCAAAACTGTAATTACTGTGTAGTAAATAGTTGAATTAAGCTGGTGGTTGGGATATATATATATCAACTGCATGTTTCCTTACCCCTATACCTCCAATGAATAGTCACCTGTATATGCATTCAATGTTTGGTTGTTAGGAACGTAAAAAATAATGAACACAGTAATGTTTTCCAACTTGTTGCTCCTAGGCAGTACATTGCTCCTTCACAAGCTATAGTGACTTACTTTGCACACCTCTGTGGTTTGTGAGAAAAGTTAAATAAATAGTGAGCACACTGTCCCCATCCCCTATACAAACAATAGAAACCTACTATTCATACCTCTGAGGTTTGGTTGTAAGGAAAAGTAAGGAAATAATGGTAACTTTGTCTCTAACACCCAGCAAGCTACAAAAACCTTCTGTGCACACCTCCATGCAGGGCCAGTTTTAGAAAAGGTGGCATTCAAGGAAGAACCCACTAATACGTCCATGTCAAAAATCCACATATACAGTCTAGCTTGTGGTGCCACTAAACCCATGCAGCTCTAAGGGTCTGGATCTTCTGGGATGGAACTATCTTCTTTTTGAAAAATAAGGATAAGTTAACTTTTTTTCTTTCCTTCTTTTTTTACTGCTACACAGAAGAGTAATATACATAGCCAGCAATTTTATCTATGTCCACAAATAAAAATTCTGTGATATCTTTTATATACAGAAGCAGATACAGACCCTGACACTGCCCCTGATAAGTCTGTTCTATCACAACATTCAAGAATGCAAACACAAGCTGCACACATACCTTCAGGCAAATAGGAGGAATTGTATTTCTCTTACTATGTTTTTGGAGCATCAGAAGAGACCACAGCATGTGGATAAATCCAAAGAGAAACAGAGAGGGAATGCAGACTCTACAGTCAAGAAATTAAACAAGGGCAAAAAATGTGAATTGGCAAAACTACTCACTGCACCACTGTGCCAATCAGCAGTTTCTTTCTTACACACACAAAGCAGCCACTCCCCCCACAGTCACACACACACACACACACACACACACACACACACACACACACACACACACACACACACACACACACAAGCATAATGGTAATATTCATGTCTGTGAAGAAAAGCAAAATAAATTATGGGCAAGTTATTACTCATAAATACGCTGTAACCTCCTCCCATACAACCATAACGGCAATGTTGCTGGAAAAACATTGCATTCCCCCCCCCCACACACACACACACACACACACACACACACACACACACACACACACACACACACACAAGCATAATGGCAATATTTACGTTTGTGAAGGAAACTGAAATTATAGCAAACTTGTAACTCTTAAATCCCCCACACACACGCACGCACACACACACACACACACACACACACACACACACACACACACACACACACATAAATATAATGGCAATACTGCTGGAAAGTGAAAGAAATTATGGCCAATGAGCTATTCTTCAAACAAAACAATCCAACTCCACCCACTCACAGCAAGCATAAACCATTCAAATACTAGTTTTACACTGATTTTAGAAACTTGTATACAGTCTGTGGCACTCCTTCTGGCACTCCAGAGCAGTGACTGTTGCTTAACAGGGATCAAACAACTGCAAGGGTAAGTCAGTTTTATACACAGGCAGCATCCATATACCCATTATTTACAGCCACTTTATTGACTGTAAACACCTTAAATGTGTAACTGTAATAAAATAATAATAGCAATAATAGTCTCAGTAATTAGTTTCACAGAAACACCCAGTAATCACATACATCTTACTACATGCAGCTATACACTCGTCTTGCAAACCCTCATTAGTGACTGGTCAAAAGGGAGAATAGCAAGATGTTCAGTTACTTTAATCTACAGACATCCTCCACCCAGCAGTTATAGGCAATTCCATGTGTATTACAGATGGCTGAGAAGCAGAAAAATTATGGCCAAAATTGACTAACTAAAATCTTTAGTGATTTACAAGAAAATAAAAATATTTATGAGGGAAAGGGCAAAAATGTGAGGCAAAATCAAAGACATTCTGCAAAACCACAGATAGATAAGAAGTATGCCTCGATTACTTTTTGATTTGTCCCCGCAATTCTGAACTAAGACTTGGAATGTTGTATGTGCTTACTTTAAAAAAAAAAACAATGGACATGAAAGGGCAATGAAATGCTGCAACCAAGCAGAAACTCTTCATTACTATATTTTATTTATTTATATATTTAGTTGTTTGTTTATTCTTACTTAAGGGGACTTGAAAGATTGCATCATTAAAAGGTTGCCTTATATGTTCCCTTTTGTTGCCATCTGAGGAACAGAAGTTTGTTTGTTTGTGTCTTTCAGCTTTTCCCGGTTAGGGGTCGCCACAGCGGAACTCCGGTCCGCTAATGATTGGTAGTTGATTTTTACGTGCCGAGTTACCAGCCCTGATGCACAACTTCAATGAAGGTATGCCCATTCACGCATGTCTCCATGCAGATGACGCTCTAGCTGAGAATCGAACCGGACAGCGTCTTACTGTGATGAAAAGCAATAAAATGCTGTAACCAATCAGGTCCTTTGCTTCCAAGAAGTGGAACTGAAAGCCTACAGCTGAAGAGTGCTGTCCACTCCATTTTCTTTAACCATCCTATCAGAATCCATCCCAGACCCAGTAGCCACAACAATCACCAAAGTTACCATACTCCTTTAAATTACATCAAACAATGGCTGTCTACAGAACTTAAACCCATATACAAACTCTAGAATAAAGCTTGGTCCTCCTGTAAACAAATTCCATCCTAAGAAAACAACCAACAATTCATACAACTTAGAGAGCTATTTAAAAAGGTCAGTAGAAGGCATATAGCCAGCTTCCTCCAACAGCAATAACACACCCTCAGAAACAACCTAATACAATTCTGGAATCTCATCAATAGAATTGCAGGATGTTCACAACAGAAACATCCCATGAAATCAAACACTATCAACATGATATCAAGCCCATTGCTAGCACATGATTTTTTAAAATAATTCTTCTATCTCCACTGCTCCTTCCAGATTCCCCAAAAACCTACACCAACTTGCCCTAAACCTACCTGCTAAACTCCTATGTTCTATTTCAAAAAACTCAGCACCGAGGATATCCCATAAGCCATAGAATAAACACTTTCAGATGCCTAGGTTCAGATAACCTTCTTCATTTGTTCATCATTCTCTGCAAACGACACATTATGTCATCACTCCTCCACCTACATAACCTATGTATCACAAACAACACTATTCACACAATATGGAAGAGAGCCATTGTTAAATCATTACAAAAACCCTAACCCAAAAAAATGCAAAAGACTTCAGGACAATCATTATCCTTCAGACCAGGTTCCTATCACATAGTCAAACTTGTACAAGTTCGAACCTTATATGGTCGAGACTGTAAGTTGGAACTTGTACAAGTTCAAACCTTATATGGTCGAGACCATAAGTTTGAACTTGTACAAGTTCGAGCGTTTCATTGGAAATCTCCGTAAGGGGATGTTTCCATTCTGTTGAATGAGGTGCGATCTTGGAGTTGGTATAATTAAGTAGCGGGGGTGTGGGGGTGGAGCATCCCCCCACATGGGGGGGTTAGGGGGCTTGCCCCCCTGCTTTCAACAATTTATTTTGTTTTTCCTTCTTTTTTTTTTTTTATTCATAGTCAAAGTTTTGTAACTTCAAACGGAATGGTCGTACATTTCGTGTTCGAAGTTATAAAACTTCGACTATGTGATGTAGACCCTTCAGACCCTATGAAAATAATGGAAAAAATATTCTTTGCTCAACTCACAGACTATAGTAAAAAGTGAAAGACATGCTCTATGTATGGCTCCCAAATATGCAACAAAGTCCAGAAGATTTAGAATTTTTACTTGGAAGTGTTTGCATAACTATTTTTATACCTCAAGCACACTTCAAAGATTTTTCCTCATGTAGATGGCAAATGTTGGAGGTGAGATGGGGAGGAAAGAGATTAGTGGGAACCTAAGCTTTGGGAGTGTAATCAGTTGACAGAGTTTAAAAATTTCATAGAGAGTACTCTGTCAGAATATTCAGTAAACAAATTGGTGTAACTCAGGAAATTATTTTTTTTAACTAGAATACAGGATCTGAATTACCTACACATAGTAATGCTGTGTTAAGTTTAATTCTGGTGTCTACCAAAACAGCAAATATTAGAAAATGGAAATCAAAGTTTAAACCAACTGTATTTCAAGTACTAAATATTGAAACAGAGATAAAAGAACTGGAAGTGGGATCCTTAGAAAAGACTAGAAGCAAACTACATAGAAAAAATGACATTTTTTAGAAACAACACATGCAGAATAATGTTTTAGAGGAGGAGTGAGGTTTAAGGGAAGGCAGGAACTGATCAATTTATATAATGTTGGATTGATGATAATTGTATAAAAGAATATATGTGATGTATAATGTTTGTAACTGTGAACGTTTTAGCATGGTTTGTGTTTTCTTTTATATAAAATGTATGGTTGCCTGTATCTTAAGTACTGATTTAATAAAGATGTTAAAATACAGCATGCTTTCCCCGCTCCAACATGGATTTTAGTCCAGTAGAAACATTGGCACCACTGTTTATATACTAACCAAGAATATACTAAAGAGCACAGATAAAGACCAACTTACCAGTACAGGCTTTATAGACCTCACCAAAGTATTTAATCTGATTGGCCATTCATTACTGCTTAACCCCCTCCTTAGCTCGGATGTAAGAAGACTAACTCACCTGATTGGGCAATTTCCTTATAGATAAATAGATTTGTTAAAACATAAATCTAGAACGCATCCTTTCCCTACACCCCTCTTATAAAACAAGTAACTCAAGGATCTGTTCTCTCAACCATATTATTCATGCTATTCATTAATTATTTCCCATTTCATCTACTTCAACACTCCATCCTTATGTATGCAAGCAATGTGGTAATCTACAGATCCCACCCTCCCATTAAACCATCAAAGAGCAATCTGAAAATGATCTAAGTGCACTATCACTATGTCTCTTAACATGCAAAAGCTAAAAGTTTCATTATTGGCACAAGACAAAAACACTCTCCTCAGTCCTGCAACTGGGACAGTAAGCCATAACTTCAAAGATCACTTAGAAATAACACCAAACTTCAAACACCTTGGCATCTGGCTATATTGGACAGCCCCCTACAATGTCATTACAATGTTTATGCTTAATACTTTATTTACTTTTTATATGTGCTGGATCTCCAGATATAGTAACTGGATCTGTAGTCTACCATGGTCAACAGATAATAAAGAAAGAAAGATACCATAGAGTGTCTTATTGTGCTTATAAAATGGATTTTGTATTTTTATGGTGGTTTTGATTTAAGTGTGTTTTTAATTTATATTAAATTGCAAACTATTTATTGATTAAGCATTTACTTGTGTCTTTCAATATGTATGAATATGCATGCGTTATATTTACATGCAGTTTTATGGCTTAACAAAACTAAAATCTAATAAATACATGGATATGAATGTCCAAACTACAGCAAAGACAGCTTTGCAGTATTTACATCATCTGCACTTAAAACTAAATATCTATTCTTTTAGGTATGCCTCTACAATCACTTGATCTGATTACAAGGATCAGATTGTATTTCTGATATATGCAGTCATAACTGCCTATTTATTTTGCTGTAAAGCACACACTTCATTACGGAGAATGAACAATGGTTTAAAAAAATATCGCAGGTCCTGCAATCGTGTCTCGTTTTTTTCATTAGTTCCTTTACTTATAACCTTTTGTATTAAAGGTGTTTAGCGACAACACTGACTGAGATGTTGAAACTGAGACGTAGATCATGCTCTCGCCATTCATAACAGCCATGATAAAGGCAACATAATTACCAGTCGGATTTGTCATGTGAGGAGCTCTCATAGTGCTGGCTATTTACCAAAGCAGCAGCTAGAGTTAGAATAACAAACCCTGTTTGAACTGTTAAACAGATAGACTCTCAAGGACAGGATTCCCAGGTATTATGAATGTCATTCACAATCAAATGAGCAGAGAAGGTTTACAAGTCACGGCAACTCTTGGTTTCTACCACTAGTCAGGTCAAAAGGATGACAGTGAGGTGTCTATAGCTAAAAAGACCTACAGCTATGACTCCTATCATATAGGAAAGTTTAGACTTAAAAAAGTGAATTTGGGTAGGACTGCATTTAAACAAAAACTAATAATTGTACACTCAAGGACAGAAAGCTATATATATATATATATATATATATATATATATATATATATATATATGTATCATACTGTTTGCTCCTCTCAGATCAGTGACCTGCCTTCCCATTGCTTGCCTTTTTTGTTTCTGATCTAGGGGGATCCAGTGATTTATATTTTGATATGGTAAAGCACAGAAATCATTTGATGATGCTTAATATTCGCACTGACTGTATGATGAGTAATATTTGGGGATATTTGCACTCTTGCCTCAGAACATCAATGATTAGTCAAAAAGGAAAACTGTGGGAAATAAACAAATCTAGGCAGACAGTTAAGCCTGAAAAATTCCCAAACCTTACTATAAGCCCAAATATTGCTGGTACTGAAGTAGCACCTGGCAAGATCACAAACATAAGAAAGAGACTCTGTTATCACACTGGAGCAACAGTGAGAGCTTGTTTTAGCTCTCAGTAAGAGAGGAATCAAGATGGCTGACCTCATTTTTTTAGCTTGCTGGCAGAGCTATTTTTATTTTGTTTAGGCTTAATGGTTTGGAAATAGTTCAGATTGTGGCTCTGTGTTGCTATAAGGACATGACTAGAGGTAGGCATTGACCAATTACAGCAAGCTTTTTTGCTCCATTTTGTCAAGCGAAATATACAAAGAACAGTAAACAGTCTGCAGTCAGTGCATAGCTCTGATTAATATTGATTGAAAATGTACAGTAATCCTGAAATTACAGAACACGTTAATGTTATAAGTTGTTCCAGACTCTGGTCTCCAGCACCTGTGTGAAGAAGACAGTATTCCTGCAATATTATGAAGCACTGTAATCAACATTAAATGTAAAAGCAGAATAAAAATTAATCCAACTATAATTCACACATATCTGCAGTAAGAGTGTAAATTATTTTATCATCATAATTTCCCCAGCTCCATTCAAAATTTAGAATACATTTGAACAGTGTGTTACCCCCATGTCACGCCAGGTTACCTGTTCAGCATTGTCATTTCATCAGGTACACAATACAAATCAAATAATATTAATGACAGTATGGCACTTGTAATATTCTTTCATATGTTTAGCATAATAAAGAAATGGTGACAATTCCTTACTCATGAAGATGCTTCAGACATCACTGAAGTTAAAAAGAAATCGGGGATGGCTCTTCCTAAATATTTGTCTAATTAAAATGATGACTTAAGATCTATGTTTGTGTACAACTACTCATTTTTTGGACAGAATATTAGATGGTGCATCACATACATACAACTACCTTGCCATTGTATATGCATGCGCATGTATGTATGTGTATGTGTGTGCATATATATATATATATAGACACACACACACACACACACACACACACACACACACTTGACAAACAAAAATAAAAATGTATGCAGTGCTAATAATTTTGCTTTTTAATAATGTGTCAAATAAATGTCTTTATACTAGTGTATGTATTCTGGATCACAATATTGATTCCATTCCATGTTTTCACCCCATCTGCATACTGTAGGTGTGATGTTCTGATCTGAGCTTACCTATCTGACTTAGCTGTGTAATATACTTTACAATATACTTCAGTTTATTCACATCCAGTCAATGACATCCACATATCCATCAATCAACATTTTTCCGCCAGGAAAAAAATATCAAAATGGCAAGCACTGCCTGCCGCTCCATATCCCTTCTTCCTTCTCACTTGCCGTTTTCTGGGTTTAAGACAGTGCAGATTTTAGACTTTGAATAAAGGGCATTTCAGGAAAAGTGCAAGCGGTAATCATGCTACTGTCAGAACTAAGAAAACAAGTCAGTATTACCCATGTAGAACTGAGAACCGAACATTTAGGTTTAACCCCTTGCACCACATGTATCCTACATTAATACATGTAAGTGAAAATAGGATCAATATTCACAAGTTAATGCAAAAGAACATGTCAGTGTAATCAAGTACTAAATGTATTCTGTGCCATTTGATTTGAGTCACTCTAAAATACTGACAAAACAGCATACTCTGAAAGAAGTTATTGGTAGTATGACACTAGACCTGCAACTTGTGGTAAACTGCCCGAATTCTGTTCCAACAGAAACAGGCTTCGTACAGACAATTGCTCTTTTACCAAAAGCCAAGCTTAATCTGCGGAGATTTCAGTAATACTGCAGATGATAAAGAGAGAGGCTGTCTACTGTGGGAGAGAGCTGTTTGGTGCTGTGCAGAATTATGTACATGAAAGCATGCCATGCAGGGGAAGAATGACCACTATCAGTTAGTACCCAGAATCAGTACCATTAGTCTCTGTGTAATGCTGCCCCAGGAACACCGGGTATTTTTCTGATAATTTGAAATGTGCTTACACCACTACACATAGAACAAATCCAACAGAAACCTGTGGCCCAGGTTTGTTAAAGAGTGAAAACACATGACAATAATAATTCAGCTAGGAGTAATAAATGTAAGTCAGAATATTAAAGGCCAAAGCAAACCCTACAAAACAATGGCTGGAGGTCAAGCTTCACATATGTACATCCTACAAGCAGCAGAAACAGAATTAATAATTAGTTAATAGATACCGCCATCTGGTGATAAAATGTGAGACTGCATCATTAACCAGAAAACTGCTAGCAACTCTTGGATCATAGATTGCCTACTAGTAACATGGCTTGGAATGATGCTTTGAGACCAAGGCAGAAGGGCTGACCTCAGTGACTGTCACTTAATTATACTTAATCTGTGCCAATCTGACCCATTCAGGCAACCTTTCTGATATGAGCTGGCTTGACAGATGTGGGTAAAAGCAGCAATATCTCTACACCTGTGACATCTTTCAACTTAGACCATAAAAATACATAAAATATATTCCAGGAATAGAAAGGAAATAACATGGTACAAAGAAATAGACTACTACTGTACATTAGTCCCAAACAATACAGTACACTTGAAAAATGGCTGCTGATACTTAAAAAGTTGAATTATGCTGGGTTACTAACCTACCATAATAAATTTGCATGCTGGTTTGCATGCCTAGTAATGTGCAATTTAGGAAGTGAAAGAATCCTCACTCCCAGTGTCCACCCTGCCAGTGTACAGAACAAAAACAAAACATACTGAATAGTCATAGCTGTAAAGGGTAGTGTAATCCCAAATGCCAGCATTTTTTTTTACAAGAAATATTTATATGTATATATTGTGGCTGTACCCGAGTATATGTCATCTATACCATGTTGCACAAATTAATCTTTAAAGAAGTAATATTTCATCCACTATAAGAACATCAAATATTTCACCTACATATGCATAAATAACATATAAAGAGGATAAGCAAGTCAGCAAGGAAAGTATCCATTCCCAGAGTAGCATAAGCCTGTTACACTACTAGCTATCCTGTCTAGTTTAATAATTTTGGTATATTTTCTGCACCTTTCATTCAGACCATAGGTAAAAAAAGTCTTGTTTGTGGGTGGTTCCAGCACAGAAGATGTCTGTTGTACAGATCAGAAATTTCGGCTATTCCCTGTTGCAGGGTTGAGGCAACATTGTGGAAGATGGTGTAGAATTCCAAAAATCCTGACTATACCCCTAAAGTATACTATAGATATTATTATATTAAAACTGATATATTACTTTAAATAAAAGAAATCTTATCAAAGATGTAATTACCAGTAGGGGTCCTTCAGCCATATTTAATAATTAAAATGTATATACCTATGAACCAAAAATAGCGGTTTTTGTTACTGCATCACAACATGAGTCTGTCATTCATATATATGTGTAGTTATATATATATATATATATATATATATATATATATATATATATATATATATATGTATATATATATATATATATATATATATATATATATATATGTGTGTGTGTGTGTGTGTGTGTAGATAGGTATATAGAAAAACATGCGCACACACACACACACACACACACACACACACACACACACACACTCGCATGCATGCACGCACACACACACACACACACACACACACACACACACACACACACACACACACACACACACACATCTAGAAATCAAAGTGCCCCTGAATCTGAATTCACCATCGGATGATATCTATTATTACAACTGGTTTATCACAGAATATTAACCATAACAAAGGTGAGTTCCCACGGGAGACAAATTATTTAACAGCAGCATAGAATCTTAAAAGACGACTCCTTTGCCTCATGCAAACATTTTATAAATGAATGACAAATTACCCAGGCCTGTAGCCCAAACATTGACATAAACAGCTGCAGGGAGTGAAGCCTCATCATAGTAACACACAGTGACATATAGATGAGGCATGGCTGGGATACTGCAGGCAATATGGGCAACACCCTGTCTACCCACCACCTAAATTAGAGCCGCATTCTTTCAGATGAGAAGATTTGTGGAAAGGAATACTGGTGACAGAAAAAAATACAGAAAAGTCCACTGTTGGTAGAATAAATAACAAAGCCAGCTGTTTTCTGCCCTTAGTGCACATTGTAAGGAGGCATCTCCATGGAATACATAAGAACAAACCAGGCTCAGCCAGAGTTTGCTATAAGGGCAAGTTACTTAAATTAAAACATACCTGGGAGAAAGCAGGTAGGACAAGATAAAACAGTTCATGAGAGGAAAAACTAAACCAACAAAATGTGAATTAACTTGAAGATAAAGTGCTACTTTATGATAGCATTTGTCATATATCTATTTACTGAACAATAAAATCAGTAGATAAAATGTCTGTTTGCTTGTATTTAAGGCCTGTGCTGACAAATTTTTGCCAAGGATCAGATCGGAATAATGCATTTAAATTGTTCTCACAATAGTCCACTGGTAACAGCTATAATACATGATCTGAAAAAACCCACACCAGTGCAGATCTCATGACTGAAAGCTCTGCTCAAGCAATGCACTATGCATCATGCTGCGAGTTCAGGAAGAGTTTAGGAAATGCCTGTTACCTAGCAACCATTGACTTCCTGGTCATCCAGGAAAATGAACTATAGCTGCTCATTATTAACAAACTTTCCACTTCTGATTGTTATGCAATGTATACTAAGGCAGTTTGGATGAAAACATAAAGGCTGTGAGGTGTGATCTTGTTTCCTTTGAAGGCTTATTAAACAACATTGACTTCTGGAGAGCTTTGTCATCATTAACAGGTTTAGCCGTCTTGTTAATTTCTTTACCTTTTGAAAACTTATCACCTTTGCTTTCACTTCTTTATAAAGCATAGTGCAAGACCTTGCAAATCCTTTATGGGGGATTTAGACTCTTATGCAAGATCCAATTATCAAACCACTTTCTGAGAAGTCCCACAGAGCTGTTTGTGGTCAGAAATATTTAGGTTTGATCAAACCATTGTACAAGTGTGCTCACATGACTTTATTACAAGCTCTGCTTTCTGCACCATTGAATCAGACATAATAGTAAAAGGACATTAACAACATCTATTCATGCTCACTGGGGCTGGAAAAGTAAATGGCAACACTCCACAGGGCTGCCAGTCAGCATTCTTAAACATGGATTGGGGTTTATCAGAAAGTCGCTTGTCAGCACCAGCAACTTTCCATTCATCTGATTTGCATCAACTGTAATATGAGTGTGGCACCTTTACAGTATTTCATTTATATCTCTCATGCTTTGCCCTGAGTCCACGTCCGCCCTCCAATTCTTAATGTGGAACAGGTTCATCAGTCTTCTGTATATGCTTAATGACCCCCTTTCTCAGCTTTTCCCTTTGTCCCATATTGATCATCAACCCACACTGCTGCATCAGCTCTTCCTTGCCATTGAGTTCTTCTATGACACTGCCAGTTACAGCTCATCACTTTCCCTTCCTTGCTTTTTTTTTTTAAGTTTATTTTCATTTGTTATTTGTAGCTATACTAAGATAAAGCACATCTTCCTCAGCTGAGTATTGCTTCCATCTTATGGTACAAGCAGGCCAACAGAAGCCGTACATTCATCTAACACTGTGGTCTAAGCTCTGACAAGTGGCCGAGAGCATGTTATTAACACATGCAGGAAGGCTTCATACCTGGCTTTGCTAGAAGCAAGCTGAATGCTGTAAATAACCAAACCATGACCCTCTTTTACAGTAATGGGATTGTTAGACGGTCGCTAAGATAAAATATTAGTGGTATGTGATGTGTGGAAATTTAAAATTCATAGTTTTTCTTTGTAATATCATGAAGTTCTGTACTTAGTGAATATCTTATTTGCCCATCTTTAGCATGATTATATGTTGTGCAAACATGTAGCCATCTTCAGCTGGGCTTACAATGATATTGTTTTGCCTAATCCTGTGTAACACTCAATGCCATCCTCTGTAGAGATTCATTTACAGTCATCTTCTAAAACAGAAGACCACCAGAAATTTCTCACATATTTGGTGCAGCATAACAGTGCGATAAATTACTATGCTGGGTCTACTGTGACCTTAATGTTCACATCCAAGAAGACTATTGGCAGGCAGGATCAGTAATTGTTTAAGTACAAGGCTTCAGGATAACAGAATCAGTTTAAAAAGCTAGTATCTGAAAAAAAAGAAAAAAAAAAGAAATTACAAATATAGCCAATCATTTTCTTTGGTAATACATTCATGTACAATTATTTCAGTATTATAGGAAAATATATGTGTGTGTGTGTGTGTGTGTGTGTGTGTGTGTGTGTGTGTGTGTGTGTGTGTGTGTGTGTGTGTGTGTGTGTGTGTGTGTGTGTGTGTGTGTGTGTGTGTGTGTGTGTGTGTGTGTGTGTGTGTGTGTGTGACACAGGATGGAATATCAAATAATATACAATTTCATTCATTAATCTTTTGTTAAATAAAAGTACATTTAAAATGTAGTCCAGCTATCTGATATTTGCTTCCTTAGTTGCAACATGAAGAAGAATAGCATATTTCATGTTTTCAGATTTATCCCCAGCTTCACTCGCAGTAACATACAGCTCAAAGTGTTGACCATTTGCTATTCTTCTAGAATCTTCCCTGCAGTTTCAGAGGTGTTGGAGATGGTATTATTGCCATCATAAATCAGAAAATGAAGAAATGAAGTGAAAATTAGGGGCTTCCATCAATTTGCAAAAGGTAGTTGCAGTGAATACAAAAGATCAAAGTACATTCACCTAAAAGACCTATGTCAACAGTGGAGTTTGCCCCTTTCTCAACTGTTGTGCAACATCAGGTTTGGTCTATATAAATTCAGGGGGTTCCCCCATGGGAGTTTGGGGGCTCCTCTCCCTGCAAAAAAAAATGATTCCTTTAAACGGATGTTCAGAGTAACTTCAGCACAATGTTTCAAATATTTTACATTTGCCAAAACTGCCTTCATTGTGTCAACATGATTCTAAATGTAAGTTAATGAAGGAGGTTGAAAGATTGAATGAATGTATAACTCAGGATCTTTTACTTGATGAATGGAACACATTGTGTGATAAACAATTCAAATTTGCTGAAAGTAACAATCAAAAAATTTTCAATAGGAAATGTGCCAAGCTTAAGAGAGATTTGAAGCAGTATAAAGAGCTTAAAGTATATAACTGGAAAAAAGGGACTAATGTGGGAAGAGTTCAGACTGATTTACCCAGATACCTGAAGGAGCAGGTGAGGCAATTTAGACCAAGACATGAGGAGTTTCAGTCTTTTTTAGGGGAGGAAGTATAATGGGGGGTGCAGGAATGAGAGAGGACAATTCACAGAAATATCAACTACCAACATATAGGGGAAACAGGGGGAAATGGTAAGTACTGTTGATAGTGATTAAATTGTGAAATACAATAACATCAAATATGGAAAAGGGAATTTTTACATCTATAATTACACCCCCCCCTTAAGCTGGAACATGAACATGTTGCACTATTTAGGAAGGGTGTTAAATTTGTACCCAATACTAGGTTTAACATAGTGGATAACATTAGAGAATTTAAATTATTTCTACGGAAATTGAATTTGAACATATTTTTTAAAGGTGCAGGTGTGAGTAAGCCTGATTTACAGTTGAAAAAAAGAAGTACCTTTATTCCCCCACTAAACCCCCTTTTGGCTAATTTTGAGAAAATAGTTGTGGATGAATTATATCACCTATCGGACAACTGCAAATATCAAAGGATGCATTATAACCTTAGCAAAAAGGAATACGACTTATTGTGTGAATTAAGTAACAATAATAACATTAGGATCTTGCAGCCGGACAAGGGAGGTGGGGTGGTACTATTTGACAACAATGATTATTTGAATGAAATACAACTAATATTACAGGACATAGAAAAATATGAGGTGTCATCTATTAATGAGGTACATATTGCCTACCAACCCATTGATGCCTTATTAGAAGAATATTTGGTGAAAGATAGAATAGATGGGGATTTATACAAATTTCTAAAAGTTGAACATCCTACCCTTGCTACCATCGTAGGATATCCCAAAATTCATAAAAACATGTTACATCCACCATTTAGGCCAATTATTTCGGGGAGTAAATCTAAGACCTTTCCATTTGGGAAAGTTGTGGACAGCTGGTTAAAATCAATTTATGGGAAGGTGGATCATATAGTCAAGGATTTTTGGGACTTCCTTAGCCGCTTAACCCCCTCATTGTGGGAAGAAAATCTGATTCTGGTGACCATTGATGTGGTTGACTTATTTTTATGCATCCCAAGGGATGAAGGGATGGATAGGTTTGTCAATAGCATCAGGACATTTGGTAATTTGGACTGGGAAAAGATAACTCTCATAAGTGAATTTATGAGTATTGTATTAGATTATAATTTCATATAATTTGAGGGGGAATATTATCAGCAAAACAAAGGTGTGGTGATGGGAGCAGCCAGTGCCCCATTATATGCAAATCTTGTATTATTGGGTTGGGAAGAGGAGACTGTGTTTAAAAGTAGGTGTATGAAAAATATCAGATGTTATATCAGATTTCTTGACGATGTGTTTATCTTATGGGATGGAAGCGACAAAGAAGTCGAAGAATTTGTCGGATATTTGCATGCATTTAGTCCTTTTTTAAAATTTACACACCATTCCAGTAAAGAAGGTATATCATATCTTGATACATACATTTCCCTAACAAGCAAGGGATTTTAAGTCTAGAATTTTCAGGAAGGATACATTCAGTAACTCCTATTTGGAGTATAACAGTTGTCATCCTAACAAACAGAAGAAAAACATAGTGAAGGGACAATGTATACAAGCAGCCCGTATGACCTCTGACCACTCAGAAATGTTACAAGAGTTACACTATATAGGAACTCTGTTTAAGGAGAGAGGATACCCCACTCTAGTGGTGGATGATGCTGTCACATATGTTAGTAGTGAGTGGGGAAAAAAATTCAAGCCATTGTTGGGAATGGAATTGAGTAGGGGTATTCAAAAGGTGAAGGAGAAAGGTAATAATGAGTTGAGTAAAGCTTGTATTTTGCCTTTCAATAAACCACAGGAGATGTTAAAAAAATTATAAAGAACAATTGGAGCATCTTGAAGTGTGTTCAGGAGATTTATGCACTGGTGGGGGATGAACCCAGGTTTGTGCATAAGATAGGATGCAATTTGAAAAGGAAATTTCATAGTGGTAATTTACATATACAGCCAGGCAGGAGTGGCATGACTAAGTGTGGAAGATGTAACCAGTGTTCTGCCATATTGGAAGACCATGCACTTATAGTAGGCAATAAGAGTAAAACAATATTAAGATTTAAGAAGGGGAATTGCCAGACTCGAATGTTGTGTATTTTGCCCAGTGTACCAGATGCCCCAGTTTTTATGTTGGAAAAAACAGGTGGCATCACAAAGATAGGATATATGATCATCTGTACGCCATAAGAAAGGAGGACGTAAACAATGCATTATATAGACATATTAGGGATAACCAGGAGTGTGTTACATTTAAATTTGCCCTGTTGGAGGTTTTGCACCTATCCAATAGGGAAGGGGGAATATAAAAGCATTGTTAAGTGAAAAAGAAGTGAGATGGCAAATCTTGTTGAATGCCACTACCCTGCCTGGCATTAACGACCATATACCTTTAAAACCTATCATTGAAGCAAGGATGTGAGTGATGTATATATTTTTTCCCACAGGTACTCACATATTCATGAAGGGGATATGATGTCAGTAAATTAATTAATTATCTCATTATAAAATTTAAATAGCATGATTGTTATTGGTTGTATCGTGTATATAAACCTTCAGTTATTTATTGGAAGTGTTCTGATGAAGTCTATTTTTTAGATGAAAGCGCTTAACCATTGTTTTAATAAATATAATTTTTAATTCTTGAGACGTTGTCCAGCACAGTGGTTGTTCATGGTATCCACCGTAGTAATTTATGGTTTTGATACAATAGTTGGGACTATGTGGCTTCGTTTGTGTGTTTTATGATTCTAAAAGTAGATGCCAGTTCAGTGGAGGACAAAAATGAAAAAAAAGCAATAAGGATATTATTGGTGAATGAACTTAATGAACAGAAAGCTGCATTAGCCAAACATTTTGAAAGTAAAAAGTAACAAAGTAAGGCAGAAGAAGGCTTGCTCAGTATTACTGTGGGCCTTGTCCGCCCACAGTGTGATAGCAGAGAACTTAGCTGTTCTCGTTATTTATGCCATTCCCTAGTCTGGATCCCGCCTCAACTTTATGTTGAAGAAAACAAAACAGTCAAGTCCTTTCATACTTGAGGCAAAAAAAAAAAAAGAGAGAGAGAAAAGCACTCCTCAGAATGTATTCTTCCACTGAAATTACTTGAATCTGTAGCAAGCAGACTGATACAACTCTACACTTTATGCCGCGCATGCTGTGCTCAAGTGCCTCAGTCCTGTCTGCACATGCAGTGTAAGTATTCATTTCTGAATGCCAATATTGTTGCATTCATGACCAGTTGCCATCTGCAGATCATGTTCCCTGACACCTTATACCCTGTACAGCTGTTTCTTCACCCCATCCTAGGTATGCCTGTGCATAACAGATATAGAACCATGTAGAAAGCATGTTCTATGTGTGAAAGTGCAGCAGGCTTAAAAAGTCAAAGCATGTCATAAAAAGCAGGTTATACTCTCAAAACACAATTAATTTTTAATACAATGTCAGATATAATGTTTCTCCAGACACCGTGCCATATCATATCTCTATACTGGTATAAAATAATATATTGTATTAAGGCAGCCAAAATAAAAAGGCATACAGTCCAAGCTGCTATCAGTTTCTGGATTTACTGAAGACTGATATTACCCTAGGTCATATAACATACTCTATTTTAAAGTTAAGCCTTCATAAAGGTATATTGCACTAATCATCTACAACCTGCAAATGACAATGTAAAGATCCTATTATTTTCAGAGCTTTTGTTTTGCCTTATACCTCCTGTCCTCTTGACATTTTGATAACATTGTGTTTTATGCTCTGTATTATAATAATTTCCCCTTTCCTCTCCATAACTACCAAAACTGGACACAGTGTTCCATATCTAGTGTGATGCCTCACCACTGGCCCAGTAATCAAGGAGCCTCAATCCTCACTACTGGCAATAGTGGGGATTTACATTGGGGGGATGACAGGTACACACACAGTATTTCCAGATAAACTCTCTGCATCAAGGGCAATTTCCCTTAAGAGCACACAGAGACCACAGTCAGTCTGGGGCTGGTTTCTCCCTCTTTCTCCAGATCCCCAATAAGACTCCCCACTGAGACAGCTATAAAGTTGAGATCCCAGCTGAGTGCCCAAACCAAGACCTCCAGCACCTTTTCTGTCCAACCAGTGCATGTCCCCGGGTCTATATCAGATTAACGAAAAATCCATTCATCGACTACGTAAAGATGGAAGCTTCATGGACATCGAAAACGGTATTGTGGGGTCTCCATACAGTGAGGATTAGGGTATTTAACCTTTTCTCACTGTAGTGCGATCTCGGAGTTAGAATATATATTTAGCGGAGGGGGGTACAGCCCCCCACAATACCGTTTTGATTTTCATGACATTTCGATCATTACGCATTCGATGAACGGATTTTTTGTTAATCTGATATAGACCCCATGTCCCCACCCAAGTGGCTGACACACACACACTTTGAGGTTTTATTTATGCACAAACACATACCTGGGAAAGGCTGGCACAGGTTTACTAGCTATGCCCACGTCTACCCAGACTATAATGTAGTTATTTCTGCCACCAGCCAACTCTTTATCAGCTATTTTAAGGCCCTTAACAAAGGGTGTCCAATCTTACTGTGTAATGTTACTACCAATGCAAATGGTAATTTGACCAAGAGCATGGCTATTAGGAGTGGCCTACACAGTGTCACCAAATAAAAATGCAAGTATTCTCAGAACTTAAATATGTCTCTACACAGATCAGCCGCAATGAAAGGTTTAAATATATTTAATAATAAATAACAAAAGAACAAGACAATACTAAATATATACATATATACAGTAACATCAGAGTTCATAATCACAGGAAATATTTAAAACAACACTGCAGGACAGTCTCGAATAAATAAAGAAAAACATCTAAACTATGCTTCACTATATTCCTGACTGAATCTAAGAGAATTATACTGTTCCCTAGACTTACTTACTAATATTAAGGCAGATGTGTGGTGAACTGGTCTTGTCAGGTTAAAGACAAAATACAGAATGCTATATCTCTCTCACAATATCTCAAATATTACTGCTGGGATAGTTTGCAGAATTATATAATTTCTTGTCATTTGACTCTATCTTGGGTAAACCTCCCTCTGGAGAGGGTGATTGATAAACAGATATGCAGAGTAGTAGAATGTAAGATGAGAGATGTGCAGTTCAGATTCAGATCAGGATGCAGCACAATTGACCCGATGTTTGCAGTGAGACAGATAGTTGAGAAGAAGCTAGAGATGAGGAAACAGTCCAACTGGGCATTCCTAGACCTGGAGAAAGCATATGACATGGTCCCAAGAAAGCTGATCTGGGCAGTACTGTGGTGGTTCAAAGTCCCAGAAACATTGGTAGAATTTCTGCAGGCTATGTACAAGGACTCAGTGACTCAAGTACGAACAGTGTTCAGCCGCACAGAAGGGTTCCCAGTGGGAGTGGGTGTACACCACAGTTCAGCTTTGAGCCCACTGCTGTCCATACTGGTGATGGACTACATTAGCAAACAGGCTGGAAGGGACAGATCAACAAAGTACTGTATACAGACGATGTGGCATTACAGGCAGACTCTGAGCAAAAACGTCAACAACGGATAGGGGAATGAAATGCAAAACTGAAGCCACATGGGATGAATCTAAGTACAGTTAGACAGTGGTAATGGCAGCAAATTGGAGAAATCAGAAGAAGCTGAGAATTGAGATAGAAGGGAAGATAGTGGAACAGGTAAATAGCTTCAAGTATCTGGGAGGGGTGGTTGAGGGGAAGGGAAGTCTGAATGAAGTCAAAGCTAGAATCAGTGGGGCTGCAGCCACCTGGCATAGAGTCTCAGGTGTAGTCTATGACAGAAGAATGCCAAAGAAGATGAAAAGTAAGGTGTACAAGACAGTAGTGTGGCCAGTACTACTGTATGGTACAGAATCATGGGCAGTAAAGGCAGACCAGATGATGAAGCTAGATGTGATGGAAATGAAGTGCCTGAGAAGGGTGGTAGGATGCACACCGTGGGATAGACGAAGAAATGAGAACATAACAGCAGGAGCCAAAGTAGCTCCTATTGCAGAAAAGATCAAAGAGAAGAGATTATGGGTGGATCAGACACATGTGCAGAAAAGCAGAAGACAATCTGCTAAAGAAGATTTGGGACAGACAGAAAGAGAGGAAATGAGAACATCCAGCAAAGAGGTGGATGGATTGTGTGAAGAATGATTTGTGAAAGTCAGGCAGGAGAATAGCACTGAGTCAAGAGAGATGGTGACAGTTAACACAATATTCCAACCCCATGTAGAAAATGGGAAAAACGGGGCTGATGATGATGATGATGATGATGATGATAGGGATGTAATAGTAAAGGCAAACCTGTCCAGAATGTTTTGGTAAGGAATAGGAGCAGCTTTGTTTACTTTGAATTTAGTAGGTGTTCAGCGTTATTAAGATAGGATTCAATGGAGGTAAAAAATGTTTGGTTATATGTTAAAGATGGGACAGAGTTTAGGCAGAACATATGAGAACTGAGTCATCTGCATACTGAATTAAGGAGGCATGTTTGTATGTAGCATGGAGGTTGTTAATGAAAATATTAAAAAGCAGAGGATCCAGAATAGATACGTGAATGACACCAATAGGGAATGAAAGAAAAGCTGAACGGGTATTTTGCCACTTGATAGACAGTTGTCAATCCAATACATAGCTATTGGATGAGTGTAGGATGGGGCAAAGAACGTGAGAGAAGACAGTTGTTGTAATAGTTTGGGTAAAGCAACAGTTTCAAAGGATTGTGATAAGTCGAGAAAAAGTAGAGATCAGGTATCATTGTTCCTTGCATTGTTTACGGCATCCTGGGGATAAGCTATGCTGAGTAGGGGAGAGAAGTTGATGACCAAGTTGTTATTCATAAAAATCCTCCCTCACCAGTCAGCAAAGTAGGCATGATTAGCACACGATTATAATGAAGGGATCAGGCATGGGTTTCCCTCCCATTATCAGAACAGCTTTGCCATCACTGAGCTGTGGTAAGACATGTGATGTTCTAGCACTGCTATATGCAACAAAGACAATAAGTCTGTGCATCTTTTTACTGACAGTAGTTTTGTAGCGCATCATTATATTTAATGATGATGATGCTATTGTTTAACTATATTATGCAGAACAGCACATCACCGATTTTAGAATATTGGATCTTAGACTACTGATTTTGAAGTGATATATGTGAATGTATAGTCACATAACTCTGTGACATACATATACAGGTTAAAGCATGATTCACATTCACGCTGTTGTGGATCACATAAGACCCTTAGTCATATAATTTGCATACCTACTGCATGTCTGGACTCTTCTAGGTGCATAGTTTCCTATTCCTGTGAAATATTATAGGACTGTGGTATGTGTTTTTTACTGATACCACCCCTATGCAATTGCATATCATATATATCTATATCTATCTATCTATCTATCTATCTATCTATCTATCTATCTATATGGGTCGACATCACTGAAGTACCAAAACACGGAGATATACACTAAAAACACATTTTTGCAGGGGGACAAGCCCCCCCTGCACCCTCCACACCCCCACTAATTATATATACTAACTCCGAGATCGTAATCGCACTACAGTGGGGAAAAGGGCCTATTTCCTTATCCTCACTGTACTGCAGTCTATATCAACAAGCCCCAACTGCTATACAGGTGCCACTCCTGTTACAAGTGTAAATCATAAGTAAAAAACACTGCAACTGTCCTTCCACAGTATCCCAGAACTGCCAACCATTGTTTGGTGATGTGTACTTCGCGACAGTGGGTTGTCGTTAAACTGCACTTTTGCTTTACTGGAGTCAGCTTTTTTAGATTCGGTAAAGTGTACTTTTGCTGAACAGTATGTGTTTTTTACTGATACCACCCCACTGCAATTGCATATCATGTAGATCGATACACACACACACACACACACACACACACACATATATATATATATATATATATATATATATATATATATATATATATATATATATATATATGTAAATAATGCTCATAGTTGATATTCCTGTTAGCACATGCAAAAAATATCAACGCTGTTGATGAAGGGATATTAACTTGGGTAGATGAAAACACTAAAATAGAAGTTCTACTTATGGAAGATTTTAACCAGTGCTAGCTTGACATTAGTCATAATAAGACCTAGGGCCATATGCAGCAATGTGGCTTAACTATGATAATCATAGACCAATCAAGTGTAAGTGAAAAAGCAGCTGGAGAAAATTAAACTGACTGGCTACTCAAATTCCATTCCAGCAATATAGTTGCCATCTGAATTATTTCAGATATGATCAATTAGCAGTATGTTACTTTTGTTATAAGTTAGCCCAGAATGTCAATGACTGACTATAATCTCCTACAAGCTAGGAGTCAAAAAAGTCAACTATAATTTGTATGGCTATACTATACTATGCTTAAACTGGATCATCCTTGATAGACTTCCCACAATGAATGATACTGCAGTTTATTTTGTTAACTACTGTCTTAAACATATTTAATAATAAATAACACGTCTTTCCATCCTTTAGTGATAAACAAAGGTGCCCAGAACTTGTCAGAGATTTGGGATGCATGGTAAAGCTTACAAAGGTCCTAGTGGTCATTAGCCTAGTACACACCTATGAACCTATACCTGAAAGACACATTAGCTGTTTTCTGTACACAGTACTGTACAATAAGAAATTACTGAAAAATGGTAATTAAACAGTGCTAGAATAATTTCTTCACTTTTAGCCAGAATATTTAAACTTCATCCAAATGTTTTTAGAAATGTATTAACTTACTGCAAGTTTGAAAGTCCACAATTTATTTATATGTGTTTTAAAGGGGTAGTGCACTGATCTGACTGGACCATTTGCATGCACAGTCTGGGATATATAAATATGCAAGAATATGCTACATTTAGTTCAAGAAGCAGTTAACAATGTCAAAACATAGATGGAAAATGTAATTATGATTATCAGAGCTTTATGGATTAGATGTAGCACTCATTGTAGGGCACTGCT
This sequence comes from Protopterus annectens, assembly GCF_019279795.1. Taxonomy (NCBI): domain Eukaryota; kingdom Metazoa; phylum Chordata; order Ceratodontiformes; family Protopteridae; genus Protopterus; species Protopterus annectens. Next base: position 785,408,042 of record NC_056748.1, on the reverse strand, counting down.
TCCTTACTTACTAATTGCAAAAGAAAATAATTTATTTTATGCTTGCAGATATTGTTCCTGGCTTTATAAGATAATTATTGTCTAGAATAAAATTGATCTGCTCATAGGCACTGACCTCTTTCTACCCAAACTGATCAAACTTGCCTCTTACCCTCTCTCTCTCTCCTCCCCTCTTTCTCTCTCTCTCTCTGTCCTCCACAAAGTCCTAATTAACAACAGCAGTTGGGATTGCAATGCTCCAAAAATCCAGAATGAACCCTGTCTCATTCCATTACACAAGGAATGGAACTTTGAACCATGTTCAGAACCGTAACTACTTTGACTACCTGTGCCAAACCATCAGAAATGGAAGTATGTCAACAATTAACAGAGCTTCACAATTTATTCTACATCTTCACATTGTCTCAACACAGATTCCAAAAGGATTATTTATTCATATAACCCTATTAACAGGACAGAGTGTATGTAAAAGATATCTTAAAAGTAAGGTAACTGCTGCACATACCTCTCAACTGTCCAGATTTTCACAGAATATCTAGATTTTTTACTCATATTTTTGTCCATTTCTAATAAAATTGAAGTTTTCTGGCAAATCGCTGGGAAATCATTGAGTACTGAAGTCACAAAATAATGGCAGACGTTTAATTTTCAGACTTCATATCCTTCAGAAAAATTAATGCTAATGCAAAACGTGTTATTCTACCAACTTTCTAAGTTTGTTAGAGCAATATTTAAACAGTGTCCCCTATTTGGGGGCCTTTGCCCCCCCCCCCCATTGTTTGTGGTTTTGTCCAGATTTCTTGCTCCAAGAGGTTGAGAGGTATGCTGCTGTATTATTTCTTAACTCCTTGAAGGCATTTGATTAGTCATGCCTGCCTGCTATAAAATGTATCTCAGCTGACTACACAGACACTGCATTACTATTATATTATTATGTAATTATTTATCTAACAAAATCTACAAAGTAAATAGAAATATTCAGTCACACACTCTGAAGTGTTCCTCCGAGTCCCATATATTAACCCATCTTTTTTTCACTGATGTCAGTAACTTGCCCAGCAAATATGGTTTCTTGAAAACCATTTAGTATAGCAATCAGTGATATTTTGTACAACTACACATTTCATACATTAGCATCATAAAGATCTCCGTCTGCATGAAAAATAAAATCTCTTGCTGGCTCACTGCTACTGTTATACGTCAGTAAAAGTAGCTCTGTGATATCCTGTTCTATTATTCCTCTAAAACTTTTCCACTTTAACCATGGGAGCAAACAGTGATAAATGTATCCAATGAATTAACAGCTTTAAATATTTGTTGTAAAATTAAACAACTTGCTATCGCTGTATATACAAATTGTTAAGTTATTCAAAAAAGTTTCCATATTGGGATATCTTTAACAGATCAAGGACTACATTCTGCTTGGCACAAGACTAAACTAACTGCTACCTTATTAATGTTAAGTTTACTTCATGCAAATATAAGTTTTATTGTACTATCAAACAAAATCCTAAAAAACTTCAAACTGTATGTGTAACAAGAGACCAAACTTGCTCTGGCTACACCCCTTGCATCACACCAATACGATTTTATCAAAAAGCTATGATGAGTTCCTAGCATCACAAGCCATTTTCAAACAATTTGACTATTATGGGAGATAATAATGAGAAGAAAAAATAAATATGTGTGGTTGCGATAAGTATAGTTAACCATGTAAAGCTTCTCACAACCCAATAGATTTGGGTGTTTCACTGCATTTTCCAAAGACACAACTTGAAAAATGACTTTATTTATATATTGGTTTTGTACACAGTCTCCAGATTCTAAAGTACAGGAACAGCTCTGTCTCTGCAATGCACTGCACACTGTCCCTACATTTTCTGCCTCCAGTATTTCCACAGTGTCCACAAATATTCCTTTCTCTTCTCATGATTCTATCACATAATATTCAAATTATTTGTGAATGAATGGCTTAATCAAAGGTTCATTCGAGTACTAACCTGAATTTTTGATTAAATGCTATGTATTTGCTCTCCTTCTCCCTCTAATCAGATGTCTAATATAAGAGTGTTTAATTTTTAATTACTTGGCTCCTCCCAGGCACCATCTTGGATGGCTTAAGGTTGTCTGTGTTGTCATTATTTTAAACATACACTTTGCAATCAATCTGCTTTTTTACACTATTTAAGCCACAGTTTTAGTAAGAATGTTGTATGCTGGCATTTATCTAGCCTTTCTTCAAGTCCATGCACAATGAAATGCAGTTCAAACTTTTGTATCCACAGGTCCCTGTTTTCGGACAAGTTACCATGCAGCTTAAGAGAGTGATTGTGGTAGATGCATATCAGAAATGAATGTGCATTAATACAAATTAGCAAATTAATACAAAGAAAGAAATTGTGACTTTGTGAAACTGTGATATAATGGGGTTTTCTTCACTCTGTCAACTCTGAATTGCTCATAAACCAGTTTCATAACTCGATTCTCATTTTCCAGGCTTGCATGAGCTGCCTCTCAAAAAGAGCATTCCTTGTCACCATGGAGTGCCAGTCTGCTTTACCTTCTTCCTTAACCAACCTACTAGCATTCAATTTTCTTAAGCAGTGTAATAATTGCATCATGTTTGCTAGCAACTGACTTCTTCTAACACATATTGGTTCTACTTGCAAGAGATGGGCCTATTTAGCAAAGATGTCTCCAACTCACCCACTGTGGGTAAACAGCACCACAGTCACACTGCATCGACCCATCATCAAAATATTATCTCCAGATATACTGAGGTAGTAAAGAAATCCTTGGATAAGCTTCCTAGGTTTCATAAACATGCAAATAGCTTACCTCAGATACACAGAACAAATAATAATACCACATCTACATCTGTACAGATTTTGCAGTTATTGAGGGTAACATGCTGCAAGCCTGTACCCTTAAGGTCCCATAGGCCTGCAGCATATTTCAGAAATGTGTTAGTCACTGATGACTCCATTTTAAGTCATTCAGGCAGAATACATTAACAGGCTGCCTAAAGATAGCATGATAGTTAGAAGCCTCTTTGCAGGAATTATGGATGTCACCAGGGTCCTTAAGTCCCTGCACTATCCCAAATACTTGCAGTTATCCATGTGGGTATGAATTATCAAAGACCCTCCACCCTGGGGGGAGATGAAGAGAGTCATTGTTGAGCTATCTGTTTATGTCTTTGAACAGGGCAAAGCCCTGGCATTGAGCAGCACTGTACCATCACTAAGAATGATGCCAATTTTCAAAGATAAAATAAATGGCTTCAATAATTGGCTAGTTAATTGGTATCATTCTACAGGATCCAGTGTGTATCTACATGGGATGAGATTATCAATAGACCCACCTGATTTTCCAGGGATAGCTTGCATCCTTCACCCTTGCTTTTAGACATAGTTCACCTGATGGGCATTCCAGTGGATCCCTATTGAAATTTTGAGACTCACAAAGCTGAATCCTGAAAAGCCAAAAGAAGAGATGGAAAATGCAGGTAAAGAACACATATCAAACACTGTTCTTCTCCTTTAAACTTCTTTTTCCAGGAGATGAGGTGCTCCTGCATCCCCAATGCAAGGATAAACCCCCACAACCCCAAATGTATATATACCAACTCTGGGAAAGCCCAGACTTACATATACTAAATCCGATATTGCCATTAGAGGAAAGGGGATTTTTCTGAGAAATGGCAGTATTGGACTTACTATATATAAATCCACATTTCCAGCATTCAGTCTCTATATTAGGGACTCAGTAGCTCAAGTCCTGATCTTTCAAATGGTTACCTATTCTCAACATAGTAAATTCCAAGCTGTATAACATCAAGCACAGCTAAATGCCAGAAACCTAATCAAAAAATTCTCTGAACCTGAGGCCTACCTTATCCTTGAAAACATCAGCATTTGTGCAATTACAGAAACCTGCTATCCCTGTACTGATAATAGTCCCTGTATTGCAAGGAACAATGCTTACTGTGCATTCAGATTCCCTGGCAACTGTGGGAGAGTATGTATTTTTATTCAGAATTCCATTGTTTCTCATCAGATTTTACATGATCCATATCAGGGACTAGCTGACGTCCTAGTTAAGCTTAATAAAATTAAAATTATTACATCACAGTCAATTATATATCCCCATCTATGACCCCTTCAGGGCATACAAAATAGTTCAACTAGTCAGAAAACGTACCAGTTAAAACAAATACCTTTCTTATGAATAACTTCAACTATCCTCGCATAAACCTGCAAAACATTTGCTACCAACAAATAATATGACCAGAGATTTCTGGATTTTGTAAATACCAATATGCTTGATCAAATCATCTGGTCACCCACCAGAGGTGTTAATTATCTTGATTTTGTCACAAACATTTCTTTCACTTGCACTACTCCACTTGTTATACCCTCCCTAGCCAGATCTGACAATATCACTGTGGTTTTCCCTACGAAAACCTGTTTTTCTGGCCCCTATTCCATAATAATTCAGGGATTATTCCAACACCAATTATTTACTATGTACTGATCATATTGACAATCACAAATGTTATAGCTTACAACAAATCCTGTAAATGAGGTTGATGATTACTGCTCAGAATTACTGCCTCTTGGATGGATGCATTGTAGCATCCATACCAATCCAGCATAATGGCAAATTTAGAACTAAACCTATATGGCGGAACTACCACATCAACAAACTTTACAATAAAAAAAAAACTCCTGCCCTTTACTACAAGATTCCCACTTAATTGTTATACAAGAGATTTAAAACTGGTAAGTAAGTCTCTCATGTGTACTATTAGGAAATGTAAGGACAACTATAAATTTAGGATTGCAACTAATTCAAAAGATAAACATAAGGCCTTCTTCAGCTAAATTAGGAAGCTTACAAGTAACTTACAATTCTGTAATGAACTTATCTCCAGTGGTACCTCTTTCTCTGACCCCAAGGACATTGCTAATATTTTTGCTGACAAAGTATCTACCAACTTCTCTCCAACCACTATCTCATCTCTGCCTTCCATTCCTCCTCACACCCCCACACTAATCAAATTAGACCAAGACATTTTGTCACTTTCCAAAATTAAAAACATGATTTCCATGTGTCCTTACAATATCTTTCGATGGGTGCTGAGAAGTGTAAAGTCCCACTTAGCAAAACACCTTCATTAACTGTTTCAGCCTGAGTCTCTCCATTTGTTATGTCCTGAAAGAGTAGACAATGGCAGTAGTGATGCCTTGCATAAAAGTGATTCCTGACCCAGGGAATTAGAGACATATTTGTCTCACTAGTATTATTTGTAAGGCTATGGAACATATTATAGCTGAACTAATAAACAATGCAATTGGTGACTTTATATCCCTGCATACGCAGCATTTTGGCTTTGTAAAAGGCAGATCATGCCTATTAAACCAGGTGGAGTTCTTTAAACGGATTACTGAGGCCATAAGAAATGGGCATACAGTCCACACTGCTTATTTAGACTTTGACAAGGCATTTGACTCTATTCTTCATGCTGGGATTACTGATAACCTCTCCTAACTTAACATTAACCTATAGTTCACTGGATTGGGAACTGGCTGGATCACAGAACTCATAGCATTAAGGTAAGAGGTATTTGCTTTAGACAGAAAAAAAGTAACTAGTGGTATCACACCAGGCTTTGTCCTTGGTCACTTCTTCCTATATATATGTTTTTGTGATATAAAGTATGACATCAAGGGACTACAGCTAACCATGTTTGCTGATGACTGCAACCTGGGAGAAGTTATCAAATCCCATTCTGATACTCAAATTCTCCGTCAAGTGTTGGAATAAAGAAGTACTTTATACATTTATAATGGGCTTACCCAGAATATCAGGAAATCCAGAATAGTATCCTTTGCTAAATCTAGCATCACTACTGCTTGCCATATATAGACAATGCCACTTAAATTTGACTCCATCATCAGAGACTTGGGTGCATATGTTGATAACAGACTATCCTTTTACTACTACGTCTCAGTAGTGGTTACAAAATCTTTCTGCCTTATGCTGTGTAGTCCCATTTTTTTCATCCCTTACTGTGCCCATCAATGAATATAATGTCCTCCTTGACATGTACCTCACCAAGCACCAAAAAGTGCTTGAGAGACCTCAACATTTCATCACAGCCTTAGCTACTCTCATAGGCCAAAAGCTCTCTCCCTCTATTCAGTGTCATATAGACTGCTGAGGGGTGGTCTTAGCTTAGCTTTTTGTACTATAAATGGACCAGCACTCTTTGACTTTCTTTATCTAATTAATGCAAGTGGTAAAGCAAACACCTGTTCTAGAGATTGAAATCCATGCTAACACATCAACAACATCAGATGGTATGACAGCATACCTAAACCAACATAGCCCTCATTTCTAAAATAGACTTCCCTTACCTATCAAGCAGAGTACTCCCTAGCACCCTTTAAAATAAGTAGGGATGACTGCATGGGTGACTGCAAATTTTCACCAAAGATATGTGGAGAAAAATGCTACTTAATGGGGACCACTGCTCGTCTCCACCCAGTACTGTGTAATGTGCCTGAGCTTCTTGATGGTCTCCGTTGGCTGTAAGCTTAGTAAGAACCTATGAACAGGTATTTAAGTTTAAGCAAGAAAAACACTACAGCAGGGGAGGAATAAGTTGGAGGGAGTAGGAGCCTGACAGTTTAGGTTAGGGAGTAACCGGGAGATGAATGGTTATTCATAGGAAGTGTGGTTTCAGATTAGGTTGAAGCGGTGACTGGGAGCATTAGGTTTAAGAATTGAGGCTTGAGAATAGAGTTAGGAAGCAAATGGGAATTTTAGGATTAGGGCTAGGGAGTGAGGCTTGGAGTTAACATTTGAAGCTGGTGGGACTTTTAAGGTTAGGTTTAGGGTTCTTGGTAGGACTGGGCTGCTCTGATTTTGGATACTTTCTGCTTTGAGCAAGAGGTTGCAAGTAAGTTAACTGCAAGTTAAAAGCATGAATGCATCTGTAATAAACACTAAGAATAGAAATGTAGTACAAAAATCTTACAGTGAAATACTAATGTGAATTTCAGGCACTAAAATCATAATGATGACTCATTAGGGCAAAACTATACATGGCTGTGTTTCTGTAGACATATTATCTCACAGTGAAGAAAAGCAGTTATGTGATGTTTGAAATTTCTAGCTTTTCCGTTGATAAATCTTGTACAATCTATGTCTTCTTAAATTCTGACACTTCACAAGATCATTTGAAAAAAAAACAGAATGGCAAAAGTAAAGATGAATCTTCAAAATACCTGGTGATGGTCCACATGACATGCATCCATTTACAGGTAACTCCCCTTCTTAAACTTATACTGCACTATGTACACAGATGCAGGCAGGTAATTCACAAAAGTAAAAGCTCAAGCAGAGAAAAATTTAAGTAGGCCTGTTAGGATGGGACAGACCAAAACTGTTATGGTTATGTAACAGAGCAAAGAAATACAAAACAGAGCAGTAATAAACGTTAAAAAATGAAATTAGTAAGAAGAAAAAAAATCCGAAAAGTAGAGCTGTAAAATAAATAAATGTTAGTATTTATTTCATTTGTATAAATGTATTTGTTTACTAATTAGTTTATTTATTAATGTGGTGAGTTAAATATAACACTGTATTCAACTAGGAACAAAATATGACAACACTAGGCATAAAACATAGACTATTATAACTAGTCTGACATCCATAAGAAGATAGTAATACTAAAACTACCCTGACAGCAAATCTGAAGATATAAAGTTCACTTTAGAATGTTCAAGAACAAAAAGTAATAGTTTGGCTTATAACCTGATTAATGTGTTTGCTTTATTATGAAATTAACTAATGGGATATCTGTCAATGCTACCCTTAATTCATCTTAGTATACATTTCACTCTTTCATTTTCTCTGCCTATTCAGTATAATTTTAAAAGATTATTTTCAAATTCAGTTTTCTTCTTTTCTTCTGAATTTTTTATTCTATGGTTGACTTTCTTTATTGAAAGTCAGTGTCAATGATGTATTTTCTATTGCTACAGTCATTTACTATTACTGAGATTTTAAAAATTACCAACATTTTTACATCTAGGTTGCTAAAGCCTAAGTCATAAAATATCATGACCTTAGCTGAAATTAAATAATGAAACTTACTGTCTTCTCTAAATTTGGTGTAAAATTTGCTTCAGCAAAATTCATATGTGCTACAGTCAATTATAGAATCATAATAAAGCAAACTATGACTTAATTAAAACTATCACACAAGTAAAATAAAGAGTAATAGTTAAACTGAAAATGACCAGAATACAATACAGAGTTTTTACATATTATTTTTATAAGTTTAGCTATGTTTGACTTAGGTCTTGGTTCATAAACATGCCCTGTAATTGTGTAGTGCTTATACATTATCAAACCCACATACTACAATGCTATGCAATTCATAAAGTGCCCTATTCTTTGGAGTAGTCCCATACACTGCTGCATAGACCATATGTATGAAAATGAAGATCCACAGTATGGTCCATAATTCACCAATATATGAATCACAGAGTAAACTGGGGGTAGTGATAGGATTTTATGGGAATACATGTGCAGAAGTCTCACAATAATATCAACATTGCCGTACCCAACTTATCAGAAGTGGTGATATGCTACTCAGTGTTAATATAGCTAATCTACAGAATTATCATTAAGTGTATTAACACTGTAGACTATGATTTTTTTGCACTATTTCTTTCCATGCAGCTGACCGTTATCTGACCCTCATGCCTCTCCTCATTCACAGGGTCAACCTTTCTCCAAATTAGAGAAAGCATTAGTGAGGAGCCAGAGACATTCCAGGATAGCATCATACTGCTGATACACGGTTTTTTCTATTTGATTCCCATCATTGCGCATGTCCAGTAATGTTCTGGGTACTGCAAGTGCAGTGCATGTTAGTACAGCTCCACTCCTTAATTCCATAAGGGGCTGATGTCAGGAGGATGCCTCATCCATGCTCAGCCATAAACTGTGGTTGTTTCCTTGGTCTCCACCAGGGAAATTGTACTTTTTTGTATGCTCCAGATATGAGTCCCTGCTCTGTACCCCACCTAAAATGGGTATGCCATCCTCTCCCACCAGCACTTCAGACCCCCAAGCTACTAATCTAACCTGTGTTGCCTGGGCTATAGTCAGGGCTTTTACTCTCTACTCCATGGTGCTGGCTTAGAGAGTATGAATATTAATACAGGAACTCAAATTCATTTCCCAACCCCCAGCACAGTGACAACAAAGAACACTTGCCCATGGGTGGGAATCCCTATCTAAATTGCTCCATCATTATACAATTCAAATTATGTTACTTCTGCGGACAGGGTCAGGGAGGAAGAAATGCTCAAGAATCTCTCTCTCTTGTCTACATCTGTAGTATATCATCAGATAGGACAAACTGCAGTAAGTTCCAAGACAGCTTCATGAATAATATCGACCCCAAGAAACATATATACATATTAGATCTCTACATACCACCAGGGGATAATATCCCAAAGCTAGAAAACATCCTACACTGGTGTAGCAATAACTTACCCCAGGAAACACTTATAATGGGTGATCTCAACATAGACTGGTCAGATTGCAATTCTCCAAATCCCAAGCAGTATATAAACCTACATGGCTTCTCACAGCTCATCCAAGGACCCACCAGAATTAACAAATCCTCCAACAAACAGTCCCTTTAGACTGGATGTTACCTAACAGGCCAGCCCTTTACACCTACTCAGGTTGTCTCCCAGACTCCCTCAGTGATCACTATCCCACTTATATGATCAGAAAAAGAACAAACCCAAGCAAAGAACCTATTCTACTACAAATAAGAAACAAAAAGGAACTTAACCCCAACAAACTTGTAGAAATGCTGAAACATTGCAATTAGAAACCATTAAAACAGCTACCACTTCAAGATGCCATTAATTACGTCAACACTACATTCCTCTCCATCCTAAACTCCCAAGTGCCCATTAGACAAATACGTGTTAAATCTAACTATGCCCCATGGCTAAAAAAAGAAACACTAAATCTTCTCAAATATAGAGACAAGGCTTGGTCTCACTGGAAATCAAATAAATCCCAAACCACACAAGCTTATCAGGAACTCAGAAACAAAGCTAAGAAACAAATTAAAATAGATAAGGTTAACTGCTACACAGAAATACAATCCAAGCACCACAAAAATCCACAAAAATTCTGGTCCACTATAAACAGGATCCTTCTAACAGGGAAAACAGGAACACCCCCTCCCACCACTACCAACAACTCAGACAATATTGCTACTCAATTTAACAAATACTTTACAGAAACCATCCTAGAACTATCTAAGAGTCAAACTCCCTCAATAACCAAACCCTACATCCCCACAAATAATACCTCACCATTATTGTCTCTCCAGCCAGTAGCAACTGATACTATCAAAAAGCTACTGAGGAAATTAAAACCCACCAGACTGGCTGCAGACTGTTTACCTGCTGAATACTTACAGTTACAGCATATCCTGTCTCTTTACTAATGAATAGATCCATAGCTGAACAATAGGTCCCTCCCATCTGGAAAACCTCCTATATCATTCCCCTACATAAAGGTGGTCCATCAAGGGAACTAAATAACTACAGACCAATTGCAATTTTGTCTCCCCTATCTAAAATCCGTGAAAGAGTCATTCATAAATAGGTTACCAACTACCTACTCACTAACAATCTTCTAACTAATACCCAACATGGTTTCAGACCATACCATAGCACAACCACCACATTAATGTCTTTCACTAACACTGTCAACTTCCACAGGACTAATAATAATTACATCTCTTCTAGCTTCCTAGACCTGTCAAAAGCCTTTGGCATGATCTCACATACTAACTTACTTAATACCCTCACTGAACTACATTTCTCAAATCCCACACGTGCATGGTTCCAAGATTACCTTCCAGGATGGCAGCAAGCAGTCTCCTGGCAGCAAACTCATTCTCCCCTACACCACTCATGCATCTCTTATCCAATATGCAGATGACTCCTCAGTGATTTGTTCTGCACTCTCTCTGTTGGAGCTTCAGACTCAAACTCAAAAAGCCTTTCATGAAGTTGAGTCCTGGCTTACAAATGCAAACCTAATCTTAAACCCTAAAAAAAAACAAACTAATGGTTTTCCTCCCTAGCAAAGCTGCATCCCCCTCTAACACCTTCTTTATTACCTCAGTTAACAATACCATCATCACCCCATCACCACACACTAAACTTTTAGGAGTAGAAATAAACTGCAAACACAAATTTGATATTCACATTTCCCAGACAGTGAAAAGAGTACATACAAAACTTGGTACTCTATATAGGAATAAACACAACTTTACCAAAAATACCAAAATAGCCATTGCACAAACACACTTTATCTCCACATTATTGTATGCAGCCCCCATCCTCACTAATCTCAAGAAAACTGAATTACAACAACTTGAATCCTACTACAATAAAATTGTAAGATATGTCACAAATTCACCAGCTAGATCACACCATTGCCTCACACTGAAACAACTTAACTGGTTAGAGCTCCCCACAACTCCTAAGATATACACAACTAACAATGGCCCACAAAATCTGGTCAGAGCCACATAAAATACCAGCATTAGAAACTCTTCTTCAGCCCTATGTTACCAGCAGACCATGCTGGTCCTCATACAAACAACAAATAAAAACCCACTTATCCAAAAACCGAGCAGGGAACTCCCTATTTGCAAACTGCATAGGTAAAATCTGGAAAGAAGTACCTGTAAACATTACCTATATACAAGCCTTACCACTATTTAAAACTAGCCTAAAAAATCATCTCCAAAGTAAATCACTCTGCGCACGCTCCCACCCCAGCTGATATATAGGAACCCACGCTCAACTGCTCCTGCCTAATGTAATACACAGAAACTAAGATTATTTTTTAACATCACAATGTGACCTACCTCAAACAACATTCTTCCATTGATGTCTAAATTCAATGGAGATACACTATGATATCTCACATATACCACAATATTATTCTCATCCTGGCTCTCTATAGTCCACGTCCATGCATAAAATTCCTCTAATTTACTAATGGAATATACACTAGTTGTGATAACTTATTATATAACATTGTATATACTACTGTTATGTGTCTTGTATTGATTTGTATTTCATCACATTTAAGTTTTGACCTTTGACCTTTGTATTATTCCATTTATAATCATGTTCTTCTTTATTCTTATTTGGCTTGGCTGCTTACTAACTGGAGCTTTTCTCCTTCTTGTATTGATTTGTATGTAATCACATTTAAATTTATGACCTTTATGTCTTGTATTACTCTATGGATAATTACTAACTGGAGCTTTTCAGGCCTCCGCTGAAAAAGGGCATGTGTCCAGTCGGACCTTCCCGGTAAACAAATGTAAAATAAATAATATAAATAAATAATTCTAGGTGTCACAAAAAAAGCTGTCAGGCAAGTGTCACGTTCCTGTGATACTCTTAAACACAAAACTGTATTACCTTCTGTATCTCAGTTGTCAAATGATAGTTTACCTGTTCTAATTAATTTTCCAGACAACCCTAATGAGTGTGTTGCTCCCTATCTGAACCAGTCCCAGCTTCTGCATGAAGAGCTGAGAGTAAAATCATGGTGGATCATCCATAGGAGCACTGTTAATTGTAAAAAGATGTGAAGAAGGAGCAAAGTAATAATATATTAAGATACATTCTGCATCTATGGCAAACTCACTGGACCATGAGTGATTGTCCTTTACAAAGGCACACACAGGGGATTAAGGACTAAGAGGATAGTCACCACTATGCTTGGAATGTCATTTCTCATGTTGTCATAAACTCTGGCCACTGGCAGTAGACTACATGCGTGATCATGGTAACCAATAATTGGGGAGAGTGGTGTGTGTGTGTATATGTGTGTGTGTGTGTGTGTGTGTGTGTGTGTGTGTGTGTGTGTGTGTGTGTGTGTGTGTGTGTGTGTGTGTGTGTGTGTGTGTGTGTGTGTGTGTGTGTGTGTGTGTGTGTGTGTGTGTGTGTGTGTGTGTGTATGATCCTACATTACTGTGATTGTCTTCTATGAAGTCTATGAATCACTCTATTCTGATCATGTACAAACATCTCTATGTACAGTGACCGGATGTCACTGGATACATTGTAGAGGCATTCCCTAACCTGATTACAAGTGCACAACATGCTACAAGTATATAGAACATGCAGCTGAATGCAGTTCTTCTTTAATTACTGTCCCATTAGTAGTAAGAATAATTAATAATACTTTATTCCAGGCTATATATTCATAAAAGAACATTGTTTTGATAGCACTTATTTATGTATGCTTGTACAATATGTACTTTTAAACACATCAGCCAGCCTCATTCCAAACTAGCAAAATTGTGCTATTTTATTCAACTATACCATGCATTCCAATATAAGTTTACTTTCTATCAGATTTCTTTTATGGATCATAATTTTTATTTATTTAGTTTGTTTGTTTGTTTATTTATTTAGTTAGTTAATTATTTTTGAAGGTCTGTGAATTAAATGACTTAGCAAATGTCCCACTGAATAATGAAATGAGCTTGACTTGTTTTAGGCTTTCATAGTGTTATGAAATTGTACAATAGCTCATATTTTATAGGTTCATAGATTCATAGGTAGGTACTAGGCTATCGGCCCAAGGTCCTAAGTAAGCTTAGCCAACAAGGTTCCCTGACTTACACCATCCAAGAAAGTTAATTTCCTGTGCCCCTGTTGAGCAGAGAGACAGAAGTGATCCCTGGGGTATAATTATATAAACCTCCTTCAAGGGTATCAACTCCCACTCGCACACAAACTAGTAAACCATCCACTAAATGTCCCATCCCTCCAGAATCTACTCCAACCCTATCGCACCACCAGACCACTAAAATCCAGCAACAAAATTCACTTGCAGATCACTAAAGCCAATAACTCTGCTGGTGAAGCACTATTCTCTTGCACCATAGCCAAATTATGGAACTCCTTCCCACTCACAATTACCTCCATAGAATCATGCACCCACTTCAAAACTTTACTAAAAGCACACCTAAAAACATGCTGGCTATGCCCTTGCAACTCCCACTCTAATATCACCCACCCCATCCAACCACTACCTTTCTTTCCACTCCACTAACTACCTTGATTATAGCAAGCTCAGATGTTCATAAGCCTAGTACTTATTATACAGCAGGAATTTCTTATTGTAACATCTGTTAATGTCTGTTATGTACTTCACAGATAAAGCTTCTAGTTGTCTACTGATGTACTATGTTCTTCATCTGTAAATATGTTGTAATTAATTGCTATGTAAATTGTTAATCACTATGTAATCCAGTGTAACTACTGTCTGTTTATTTTAACTGTGGAACTTTTCTCCCCGGGCCTCCACTGAAAATGGACTTGCGTCCAGTCGGACGCTCCCAGTCAACAAATATAAATAAATAAATAAATAATAATGAAACAAAAGCTGATGGTGTGAGTGAACAACTTTACCAAAAACAATAAAAATCACTCGTGGAGACCCAAATGAGGGTATGAGTTCAGCAAAACAGAGTTCCTGGCAGTATAAACTAGAAATAGTTGAAATTGAAGAAATATACGAAAATCACTGATAGTAAACCACAAAGATTTAATAACGCTTCATTTGGGTCTCCACGAGTGATTTTTATTGTTTTTAAATAAATAATAATTCCAATTTCCCATCCACTCATCAAGATTTTTCTTGAAGAGTGCTAATGAGGAACTTTCCTTGACATAGATGGGTAGCTTGTTCCAGAGTATAGGAAGTGTTTGTGACAGGGATCTATCCCTCCAGCATGTCCTGTTTATTGTGGTGACAAGGTTTAGGTCCCTAGAGCATGTAGCTCAGAGGGACTGGGATTTCATTAGTTGTAGCATGTCCAACAGGTCTGGGTTTAACATAGCTTTATATGTAAGGCAGAGATCTTCTCAGAGTAGGTGATATGCTACAGAGTAAAGCTGGAGTTTTTTGAGATGGTCAGTGTAGGGCATCTGTTTGAGGCCAGCAATCCTCTTTGTAAGGTACTTCTGTGGCCTTTCCAGCTGCTGCAGATGTCTTGTGCGGTACATTCCAAAAGGGGTGTTGTACTCTATAATGGGTCTAATGAGTGCTGAGTAGAGGGGAACAATGACCTCTTTTTTCCTGGATGAGAAGCTTTTTATGATGATGTCTGCCACATAGAAGGATTTCCCGACTACTGTGGCGATGTGATTATCAAAGGAGAGACTACTATCCACCTGGGTCCCAAGGTCTCTTATCACACATTTGGTGTTAATTAGACTGCCGTTTGTGTGGTAGTTCATGGGTACAGAGTTTTTATCCAAGGGGATGACAATGAAATTTTTGGCATTGAGTTTGAGGCCATGCCTCTGACATCAGGCATCTGTCTCAGTGAGGCCCTTCTGTAGGATGTCCACACCATTTGGAGACTCGACTATGGCTCCTAGTTTGCAGTCATCTGCGAACTTTGTTAGCCAGAGGCCTACTGTGTTAGCCCATACTTCAGAGAAGTAGATACCAAACATGGAGGTCCCAGGACTGAACCCTGTGGTACTCCATTTGTCACTGGTTTGAAGTCAGATTTGGAGTCTGCAACTTTTACAGTGTGGGTTCTGTCAGTGACATAGGGATTTATACCTAGTTTAGTGAGTTTAGCTATAATTCCAGAATGGAGGATGGTGTCGAAAGCCTTGGCAAGGTCAAGATAGGCTGTATGAACCACCTTACCCTTGTCTACGGCTTTGGTGACTGTCTCAAAGAAGTCAATCAGGTTCAGAAAGCATGATCTGCCTTTCACAAACCCAAACTAGGTGGGGTCCAGAGTTTGGAGGTTACCAATGTCTGTTTATGAGTTCCATGATGATACATTCCATGGCCTTAGAGACCAGGCTTGCCAGGCTAATAGGGCGATAGCTCTCAGGATCAGTGGTGGCTCCCCCTTTGTGGAGTGGGATAACTGTTGCTGTGCGCCATTCAGTGTGCACAAGGCCTGACATGAAACTATGATTGAACATGGTGCTTAGGTGGGGAGCCAGTTTGTTCTGAAGTTTGTGTAAAACGCAGCCTAGGATATTGTCCAGTCCCATGGATGCTGTGTTTTTGGTTTTAGAGAGTGCAGATTTTACCTGCATAGATGTCATTACAGGGACTCTGTGTTCTTCCTGTATAGATATGGGCCCTTTAGGGGGTGAGAGGGTGGTAAAGTTAGCACTGAACCTATCTGCCAGGATGTTAACAATATCCATTGGTTCTGTAATTTTCGTGCCATTGTGCTGTAACTCAGAGCAGATCTGGGTGTTGCCATTGAGATTCTTGACATAACTATAGAATGCTTTGTGGTTGTCCTTAGAATCAGTGGTTATTTTGTTTTCGTAGCTAGCTTTGGAGGATCTTATAAGGGATCTCAGCTTCTTACTGAGACTGACCAGGGAGCTCCTCCACTTATGAGATTTTACTCTCTTTTGCAACTGTTTCTTCCTTCTGTTGTAGAGTTTGTTTATGGCAGGGGACCACCAGATTGGCTTCCTTTTTCTGGAGGATAGCATCTTGGTTCTGCTTGGGGATAGCATGATCTATGCACTTGTGTAAGTGCTTATAGAGTGGATCTTTGCAGGATTCAGCAGTTGTAACTGTATTGCCCATCTGCATGGGTGGCATTAAGTTTGCCACTTCTGTCTTAAGAAGCATGAAGTTGGCCTTGGAGAAATAATTAACTGTGGTTTCCTTAATGGTGGGTGGGAGCAGGATGCAGATATCTAGGGTGATTAGCTTATGGTCATATCTGACCAACGGGGAGTTGACTTCAGGTGTGGAACACCAGTCACTCATGTTGGTAATGACTAGGTCTAGGATATTGTTGCCCCTTGTGGGGGTGTGTATAAGTTGATCCAGGGCATTGGAATTTATGAATTCCAGAAAGCATTGAGTGAAGGAGTTGATACATGAGTAGTTTTCTCAGTTAATGGTGGGGAAGTTGAAATCACCCATTATTAGGGTGTTTGGTTGAACCTAATACTTTCCAGTATATCAAGAAAAGAGGAGTGGGAATCCTGGGTCATGGTGGGGTATCTGTAGCAAGATAAAATTTGGATTGCAGTTTTTCCCAGAGTTAGTTGCACTTGGATAACCTTGGATGCATTATGCTGCACAACTAGCCTGGAGGTGTCGATATCCTTAATGAATATGGGCACACCTCCGCCTTTGGTGTTCTGGTCCAGGTTAGATGGCCGAAAAGTGTGGTATGAATTATAGTCTGGTAATGCACGGGTGCTCTCTAGATCCTTGCACCAGGTCTCAGTCACTGCACAGATATCGATGTTTTCCATTTTAAGGAGTGCCTTGAGTGAGTACATTTTGAGATTTAGACTTCTAGCATTGAGTAGCATTACTCTCAGTTTTTGCTTGCCGGTTACTGTTATGGTGGTGAATTTGTCATTTGAACCTTCCTTAAAAAAGGCACTATAGGGGTGGCAAGAGCCTTAGCCAGTATCCGGAATCCCAGGGGTGACAGGTGCAGGCCATCTCTGGCAAAACATCGTGGTCTGTCGACCATGTTGTCCCAGGCAGACAGATACTGGATCCCCTTAGAATGACACCAGAAGCTTAGCCAATTGTTGAAGTCAATCATTCTGTCCTTGTACTGCGGTATCATTCTGGGTGATGGCAGGATGCTACTCAGGGCTAGGGTCATACCTGCCTGGGCTACAAGATCAGAGAGCTCTTCCATGTCTCTTTTCATGTAGTCCATGGAGGTACATCTCAGGTCTTTCACACCAACATGGACAATGACAGAGTCATATTTGTACTTGTGGAGTGACCTGAGTGCGTGGGTTATGTGGTGGATCCTGGCACCGACAGGCAGCTGACAGTAACCATCTCCTTGTTTAGCCTGGTGATTGGGACATCAGTGTGCCTGACTATAGAGTCACCTATGACTGTGTTGGGTATGTTGGTTTGCCTTATGGGCTGTGGTTTATTGGCACACTGAGTCTGTGGGCTATGTGTCATTTGGGTTGTGTTGGGGGGTGGAGGTTGCTTGCGTTTCTGCTTTGGAGGTCTCTGTTGCTTGAGCAGATTATTATTGAGAGCCTCTGTGAATGTTTTTGTGTTTCTATGTGTGGATTTTGGTGGTGTAGGTTTAGTGGGACTATGTGGTGAGTGTGGTGTGGTGCAAGTGCTTACCTTCTCCTCTTGACTGTCAAGTTCAGTCTTAGTTGGAGAAAGCTTTACCCCCAGTTTGGGTAGATAAGTGCATCTCTCACAGATTGTGGTGTTGGGTGGTAGGAGGAGAGGGTTGTCTGTGTACATCAGGCAATTGCTACATTGCCTCAAGATACCCAGATTCATCAGATAGACAGGAGAGAACACTGGGAGCTGACCTTTGGACATGCCTGAATAAAAAATTACTTTTCTCTAGACAAGTGAGGAAAGTGAGTATAAGAGCTGTTTTTCTCTAAGCAAGTGAGGAAAGTAAGTGCAAAAACTGTTTTCCTCTAGGTAAAGAGGAAGGTTGAGTGCTGTAGCAATTTGTAGCTTATTTAGTGCTAACAACAAGTTCTGAACAAGTGCTGAGCACGAATAAGCAAATTCAAGTGCTAAAACTAAGAATCTGTACCTGGATCTTGTGGTAGATAGGCTACCTAGTGCTTACTACCCCCACTGACAAGCTAGAAGGCTTCCCTGCAACACAGAAAGGCTTGGGGGTTCAGAAGCTTACAAACAGTCCTGGATACAGCAAATCTGTATCTGGACTAGACTAGTTACAGGAAAGGTGGGAAACAAGCGCAAGTGCAGGCTTTTAAACCAGAAAGTTGAAAAAGATGGAAAAACTGCCCAGACGGCCAATAAACTACAATTTCTGGACCAGAAACCACTCTTGTGGTAGATAGTCTACCTAGTGCTTACCACTTCCACTGATAAGCTAGAAGACTTCCCTCCAACACAGAAAGGCTGAAACAAGCACAAACGTAGACTTTAAACCAGAAAGTTGAAAGAGATGGAAAAACACCCAAACAGCCAATAAACTACAATTTCTGGGCCAGAAACCACTCTTGTGGCCTAGTGTTTACCACTCCCACTGATAAGCTAGAAGGCTTCCCTCCAACACAGAAAGACTTTGGAGGCACTGGGGGCACAGAAGCTTACAAACAGTCCTGGTTACAGCAAATCTGTATCTGGACTAGAATAGTTACAAAAAAGGCAGGAAACAAGCTTAGAATTTTTTTTCTTTTTTTTTTGGAAAGTGGAAAGGGAGAAAGGAGAAACACAAATGTTCTCTCTGTATTAGGTAGAATGAGCTAGTGACACTAGACTGAAATAGAGCTGGGATAGAGCTGAGCAGATGAGACTGGTAGGAGTGTCTGAAGTCAAAATATGATCTCACTGTACTCAGTTGAGTGAGCAAATGAGATAGACCCAGGAGGGGCAGGCAATTCTAAAGCCACCAAGATCAATACCAGAACAAGAACAGGGAAGGTGGGTGGCAAACTAACTGCAGAGACAGAGAGACCACATTATTCCATGAAACAATTAAATAGAAAAATAAATAACTACAGAGAGACACAGACCACAATATTCAATGAAACAATTAAATACACAGAAAAATAAAATGCAGTACAACCTTTAACACTGCAAGTTTGTACTTAACTCAGCTAGTAATGCAGTTGATTGTAGGTATGTAGTAGGAGCCAAAGAACTCAGATATTGAGCAGTAATAAATTCAAAGATATGTGACTAACACTTATAAATACAGAGAACCCCTCTAGGCTAAGAGTTTAACACTGAATATCAATGAAGTGAAACACAATAACCCCCACTTACTGCAGAGACAGAGAGAGACCACAGTGTTCTATGAAACAATTAAATAGAAAAATAAATAACTACAGAGAGACACATACCACAATATTCAATGAAACAATTAAATACACAGAAAAATAAAATGCAGTACAATCTTTAACACTGCAAGTTTGTACTTAACTCAGCTAGTAATGATTGTAGGTATGTAGCAGAAGCCAAGCAACTCAGATATTGAGCAGTAAGAAATATACTTCAGATACACTGAGAAACATTGAAACATTCTTTATTCATGCAGTGCTGTTACATTCACTGTAGCAGAGTTGCTGCATTTCAATTTAAGTGATCTACTTTTCTGCAGTGGAAATAAAAGGTTCCCCAAATCTGCAATACTGGCTACCTTGCCACAACATCACTATCATGTTAACCAGTTAGGCCTTCCCCCTTTGTGCTCATACTAACTTGGTTTAGTATTCAATGAATCACCTTTCAAGGCCTGGACTTCATACTGACATGGACTCAAAATGTTACATACAGAAGCTTGTACTTAATTGTTATAACAGCTCATGTAATCACTTTCTATGTACTTTCCTCCATGAAGGGTTTCATCTTGCCTGTTATGCCATTTTTAATTTAAAACATTTCCACTAGAGTATTTGACTGCTATTTTCCAGAACTGTCAGAACTCATGGAATTATTTTGCCTTCACTTTGTTGTGTCTGACCTAGGCAAAACGTACGTGTGACACCATGGGAGTTATTTCTGCCACTGGTGACTATAGTGTGTTTTAAAATTAGTGTGTATATAACAACATATTACATATACTTGAAAAGGCAAAAGTGAAAATCCAATCTCAGAATATTTGTGCGGCTACATCAAAAGGATGTTTCACAGTTAAAATGTAGTTTCTTAGAACAGGTTATGCACAATGATTAAGATGGAAAAACCCCTGAACTTCTTACCTACTTAGATATAAAGACGGTACATATATCTCAAAGCTTAATACTTTAAAGCCTCATGGCTTAAGTCAGGAATTAAGCAGATACTTTCACTTTAAATGTTTTCAATTGAATAACTGTGGACAAATTAACTAACGGATTGATTTCTTTACATTTTATTTTGTTGTTTATTACTCTCTAGAATAATGTTTTGTTGTGATGCTAGGATTATGTTTGAATAAAGTCCCCTTTTGATTTCTTATCCTTGCCTTCTTTACTTTGGTGTTTTATTACAATTTTATTATATTAAGCTGTTTACTACAGGTAAGTCCTGTGGTTGCTTATCCTATAGAGAATGGGCAGGCTAAACTGGTCATGTGGTCACTCGCCTTACAGAAAATGGGTAGAAAACCTGGGTCATGTGATCACGTAACATGCAGAAAATGGACGGACAAGGTGAGTCATGTGGTCCTCATCTGACTTTGCTTCTATGTTTCCATAGGTGCTCAGGGCATCTTCACAGAAAATGTCTTTTCGACTAACAAGAAGACTGTTTCAGCTGAGAATAGCCTATTATTTTATTATTTTGGAAAGATTTGCACCCGTAGTCAATGGTGTTTTTTAAATTATCTGCTGAAGTATTAATACACTATAAGATTATGAAAATAAAATACAGAACTAATTGTTTCAGCTTTTGAGCTGTGTAGCGTACACTAAAGGTAAATTTCTGAAAAAGTAAACACCTTTCTTCTGATTTCAAGTCATAAAATGCCTTTTTTCTCTCTCCTACTTTTCTGGTACACTTTGTTGTTGCACTGAGCAGTGTCCCATTGCCAAGAGGTAAATTGCTTGTATGTAATTAGAACCTGCCTTGAAAAGTTTTGTGACTCACCAACAATGCACATCAGGTTTTCTCTGTTCTAATTCGATTCCTATGTTTTCACAGGTGGCAGTCAACAATGCTGGAAGGAATAACACATTTCTTTGTATACAGTGCAATATTCCACAGCAGGACTAACACCCCAGGAGGATGGAGGTGTGTCAAAGCTTAAGCTGAAGGAATAGGCAAAGGAATGGCACCATGGATTAACGGAAATGAATGCACCTAAAGGGCAAAAAATAGGAAATACAACGTGTAACAGAAATGAAGCGGCAACAAGAATAAGTAAAAAAAAAAACATTAAAAATGTCATAGCAGGTGAGCTTAAAGTAGAAAGGTAATACAAGAAAGCCCTGAGGACCAAGAGGCCAGAAAAGAAAATGGTCTGAAAGAGAATTGTACTATAAGTGTAAAAAATAAAAGGCAGTAGTAGTATTTCTTTCTGCAAAATGCATTACTAAGAATCCCACATTTAAAATACCTTGGTAGTATTCATAATGTTTAGCACCTACCCTGAATTCCCTTCCTGAGATGAATGAAAAACATGTCATATAAATGGCCTCACTTTCCTTTCTATAATTTTTATTTTCAGTAATTATGTGTGCAAATGCGACTGGCATTCCTTTAGCCACCCCTTCATGTCTTCATATCATAATTTGATAAAGGTTATTAAGGGGAGCAAGCAGTCCCACTTAGAAGCAATATAATCAAAAGTAAAGGCTGCAGGAAGGAAACTGAGTCTATTGTATTGAAAAAGCAAGAACTGCAAGCTTGACTGTATTTTACAGAAAATTTAAAGCAGCTCCTGAATAATGTTAAAACTTACATGGCCTTTTAGCACTTCAGGAAACCTCATCTCACTAATGATATGAAGGGAAATTCTACATGGTGTGCACTGAAACATGGTAGCAACAGAAAGAGTCTCACAGAGTTAAAATGCATATGTAAGCGCACATATACTAGGAAGCTAGGACATGATTCAAATTTGTATCTGCCTTATGGGAAATGGAGTCCATAAGGCAGCATACCTCAAGGAATGATGCATATAAGTGCAATGAACATAGTTACTGAAGATGAGCAGATTAGGGTGACTTCATAAGTTATTATATATAAAGAAAGTAGTAAAGAAAGAATTATTCATAGAGAGGGTGTTAGGATTTCACTCATTTGAAATGCATATGTTTTTATTAAAGATGTATAGCTTTTTCTAGGTCAACAACAGTGTACAGAGGGAAATATAGGCTTATTGTTACTTTAAACCTATATTTTATCAGTATCCTACAGGATTAGTTAGACTATGCTGCTTTTTCTTTGCTTTGCTATGCAGACATATCAAGAAACCATTAGTTACCTAGATATAACCATTAGCAAGGATAGGGTTTCACAAAATTTTACATCTTCATTATATAGAAAAAACAACATATTCTAACTCCCTGCTACATTTCAAGAGTGGCCATCCTTTATACCAAAAAAGGCCCCTGGTTAAGGGCCAATATGTGCGGCTTGCATGTATGGTCAGTGATATAGATATATTTTACAAAGAAAGAGACATCTCAAAAGAAATGTTGGTTAGAAGAGGGAATCCAGGGAGTTTTGTTGATCCAGTTTTCAAAGTGGTTACAAGAAAAAGAATGTCAGAGTATTTCTTCTCACTACTGGGGATAGGTTTACAGGAGGATGTTCCCCTTAATGACACCTGTATAAGGGGGAACACGACAGGGAGAGAGGTGAAACCTTTAAAAACGGAATGATTTTGACCTTTAACCCCCAGTTTATGGTGTAAAGGACATCCTTAAAAACAACTGGTTCATTTTTAGAAGTGAGGAAGATGGGGGGAAAAACAGTGGTAGTTTACAAAAAAGATCTTATCGTTGGAACGAAATAAAGATGGAAACAGACATTACATGAAGGGTAAGATGACCAAGTGTGGACTCGGTTCACAATCCCAGTATAACTTGGAAGGGAGCAGTGTAAAAATTCATGGATTCGGAGTTGTTCATTTGAACTACAAATTTAACTGTGGGAGCAAAAATATAATTTACATTTCGAAGTGTCAGGGATGTGACAGTTACTATATCGGCAAGACAAAAAATGCATTTAGGAAACACATTTACCAGTATATATATGACATTAATAAGGAAAATCCTAACAATGCACTAGTGTTTCCTCATAATTGTTTTAGCTTTACATCTATTGATCAGGTGGTCCAGCTGATTTGTTTTTAGAGTATAAACAGCTTATGTGGCAAGAGAGGGTCAATGCCACAAGCCCACCAGGACTGAATGATGTAATTTCACTTTCTAGTTATTTGAAATTAAAGGCTGAATTTTATTTATAGTGCTTAAATGTCAACAAAGAGCATCGATATGTACTAGTTAAGTACTTTATTACTTACCTAGAAACAACTGCAGCACATTATACCTAAAAGGTTACTGTTTTGTTCAGGAAAAGTTAGTGTTAATTATTATGTGATTTTATGAAAAATTGGGTTTGCATATTTGTAAAATTTCTTAAATCATTCAAAGTGTGATTTGTTGTGGGTTTTATTTTATTTCATTCTATCTATTTTTATTACTATCGCTGCATAATTAATAACCATCTTATATACTGTTTTTTTAAGAAAGAAGTATTGTCTTAATTAACATTTGTCACATGGCCAGCCTGGATATAAAAGGAAGTTGTTAGAAAAATGGCTTTATTCTGAATAAGTCAAGTGTAATACTGATGAAAGCACTCAAAGTTTGCAGAGTCCAGTTCCTGCTTTGGAGTGCGTTCTTCTTTTGTTTTTCATTAGTTTTCTATGTGTTTCTGTACTATGCTGCTATTTATTCCTTCATCATTTCCAAATTCTGTCTCCAGACAAATAATATAATACAATGCTGAGCAACTTTAAGCTTGAATATTTACATGAACATGTTACCCATGCTTACTCTGTATCACAATCTGCATGGAAAGAGTATAGCAGAGAGTCCAATGCCCAAAGAAAATCATACAAGAGTCTGCAACAGTTTCCTGTTATATTTCTGACAGAAATATTCTGCTTGATTCAAGTACAGTGCAAAATAATATCTGATTAAGCAGTGTGAACTATGTTGCAAACTTAAATTCTTGTCTTCAGCATTTTCAGAAATGCCCCAGAATGTCTTATTCCAAACCAAAAGTGACCCAGCACAGCAGGTAGTCAAACCTGTTAGCCCTGCAGAGATACCCAGTTAATATCAAGGCGCACAGAAGTGGCATTAAGTAAGGGCAACAGGTTTCAAGCCTCATGCCTATGTGCAACTCGTATGCTCTGTGTACAGATAATGGTTCTTATGGCCTTGGTATGAATGTGACATCAGTGACCATACCATGCAGCAGACATTGTGATGTTTTATACCAATGCATTTGGTTTTGGATTCATATTTGGTAGCCCAATGGACTGTGGTTCCCAGGCAACAAAACACTAAATAGAACTGATTTCCTAAATAACAAAGATTTATTTTCTAATGAAAATAAACAAAAGAGCTTTTTATTTAAAGGTCTCAGATAAGTGTGACACCTGGGTATTATTTAATATGCACTTCATTTGAAGTTGCATGCTCAGCGGCTGCAATGTTAGTATCAAAGTCTCAGCAGCTATAAAATCTGATCACAGGCACTGTGACCCCCATCTTAAGAAGCAAGCAAGGATAGCAGCCTGTAGATCAACAGCTACATATCTCCTTGCAGAATTATGAATTCTAATTCTGCAGACACTAGAAGACCCCCATCTGTCCTTACTGTAAAGTAATATACATAATATTTAACATTCATTATGCTTTGTTATTGAACTATAGCTCAGGGACAGGGAAAAAGTTATAAAACACATGAAAAACTGATAAAAGCATGCAGTACTAGCTTGTATTAATAGGATCTCATATGATACTAATGCATTCTGAGACTTGTGGCTGTGTCAAAACAAGCGTGAGATCTCAAAAGTGCAAGGCTAGTATCACCACAGAGATCTTTTACAGCAAAGAAAATGTAGTTCTTCAACAGTCTTATACTTCCTGAGAGAGACTGCCAGCCCCCTTCTTTGGCAGCTTGGCCATTCCTTAGAAGGGCTACAGTAAGACAGCATGAACCCCCACCTCCAGCTTTGCCAGTGAGAAATATAAAACAGAATATTGTATGAGTGACTCCCTATGGGTCTGGGTAATCCATAAGAAGTATTTTACGACGAAATGTTTCAGAAAAAAGATAAATATAATACAGTAAGTTTTCTAGTTCTGTTTAGTGCTTCTGAAAGCCAGTGTATTAACTACTGTATTCATATACATTTGAATAATACTAACTCGGTAGTGAACTCTATATCATCCTGTAGTCAAGAAATGCTCCAAGAAAATAAAATCAGATTCAGCCTAAATATGTACATTTGAAACCATTGTTTTGTGTTCATCAATGTTATAACTTTAATTATATGTTTAATCGGTTTGCCTTTTTAACCTTTTACTCCCATGGACCACCTCTAGGGACACATTTATCTGGACCTGGGTGGTCTACAGGTATCTGAAATAAAGCTTTTGATGATTTCTCTGTGAGGTATAGTGAGTAATCTAAATTTAGTTCTGTCTGAAAGACCCAAACTTCTTTTTTGCTTTGCAGTTTATTTCTGCAGTGCAACATAAAACCCTCATCAGTCAGCAACTGCTTCTGTGTGAACTTCATGGCCACCTATCCTGCATCTTTCGTTAGCAATCCCCCACACCAATAAAAGTGGAATATTACCTTTTCACAGGCTGCACCTACCTAAATATTCTTCAGTTCTTTTAAGGTATTATGGTGGCCAAACATAATGCAGGGTTTCATGCTTTGCCTTCTTATCTGGCCTCTAAAACTATGTGAGACATGTAAGAGAACAATGGCCCTGTCTCTCCGCTCCAGAGTCTAGTGAAGGGATCTCTTTCATCGGTCACAGATTGCCCTGTGTTTCCTTAATTGACAGTGCTGGACAGGTTTGACAAAAATGACATGCAGCTGGCTTTGGCCCCAGCCTTTCAGTTAGACCACCTATCACCTGGAAAATTGTCTTCAAATGGCCTTGAAGAGGCGGGGTAAGGGGGGAGGGTCCCTCATCCTCTTCTGCATCTCAAGTGTGTGAATGCCTATAGCCTTCTGTCATCTGAGAATGGCTGGATGTCCGAAGCAAAACAAGAAAGACCCCAGCCCAAACTATGAAAACTGTCACCTGCTTCTTGATCCAATGGAACAGGGGAAAATAATCAACCTGAACATAAATGCCTTTCACTACTTAGCTTGAAATTACAGAGGTATAGGTAATTTGACTGAAAGAAAAATATAGCAAACCAACAAGTGAACTTAAAATAATTTGTTCATAATGTATGATTTCCCATCTTTTTTTAAACACAATGCACAGCAGTAAATAAATATCCTTATAAAAAGAGCCCTGCCCTTGTGTTCATTCAGAAAAGCCAGTCACTGAGTGATATTAAATAGCTGTATCTTTTTTACATTAACAAAAATATTTTCCTTTTGTGTTAAGCATGATAACATTTCTGAGGACATGATTTTCCTCACACATATTTTCCTTTCCTAGATATACTGTCCATAATTCAGCCTTTGACATCATGCTTTTCACATTACCAGTGGTTTATAATTTTCTAGAAAAAGCTGTGTTGATTACAGTGTAATGCCATAAATCACTCATTAGTCAAGTACCTTGGAGGAATACAGATGTGGATGGCCACTGTTGTAGGTCCAGCAAGTTTAAAAAATGTATTTCCTAAAGCATCATTTAGCAATATCTGTCCAAAGTACAATCAGCATTCATTTTTATTTCTGAAACATTCTTTTCCATTCCTTTTTACCTATTAGATGACATTTTACTTAACCAGAGAATTAATAATGTAATGTCATGTAATTAGGGGATGAATGACCCTGAACGGTTCCAAAACTTTGTAAATCAGCCAAAGAATGCTGTAAAAGATATACAAGTCCTAATTAGAAATTATTTGCTAGTTTAAATATGTATGCCTTGTGATATACTTTATAAGGTACACTAATGCATATGCCCTTTCATTGTAATCAACGTACAGATGTGAGGATGGCATCCCATTTAATAGTCTAATTTAATAAACTCATTTCACATAATCATACTATTATTAGCCAGTTTTCAGGAATTGGATAATTGTTCATAAATGAAAAAAATGAATCTATGGTGCATGAAATCATTAATGCAGGAAATGACATTGAGCAAAGGGAAAGCAGCTTCAAATAACAGTGTTATACATCAGAGATAGGTAAAACTTAAAAATGTGTGCATTAGGTGCTGCGTATTGGCTTGTTAGCTTATTTTATTGTCATATATCTCATGGGACATAGAAACCAAGCCCCAAGAAATAATGCTAAAACAATACAGAATCAGAATGGGGGCAAGGTAGTATTACAAGAGTTACATATAGTGAAGGCTGAGATTAATTTTGTTTATGCTATAACTTCTTAAAACAAACTGGCAAACCTGAACTGAGAATGTCCAGGATTAAACGGCAGTTCTATGGACAAATAATATTACAGACAAATTCTGTCATAAGTCTGTAAAATTTATCAAACAATGGAAACATATTGCTTACATGCTTGTATATGCACACATAAACAAACACACACAGCATGTGGGATTCATAGACAAACTCTGCATGTCTGTACAATGTTAATATTTGAAGTCATTGTGGGAAGTACTGGATAGCTAATGTTTGCTGTAGCAGGCAGGAGATGGTATCAGCATACCAAAGGCCCTTGTAAGAAAAGAGAGATACAGTGATAATTGTATGAAATGTGCTATGTTACCATATAGCAGAAGTAGCATTATGGCAGCATACATGGCTGATGTAATGGATGCCATTGTTAATGCAAGAAACCACAGCCTAGTCAGTATGCACTCCCATGTACAATGAAGCAACATGTAGCTGCCGCTAGTGAGTATAAATGGGGAGGAAATGGGTTCATATGAAAGTAGGAAAGGGGAGAAAAACAAGGAGACGTAAATACAGAAGGCCAAGCATAATGCATAAATGGTAGAAAGTGGTCAGACGAAGGAAGGGTATTTTTGTGGAGATAAAGCTCTGTCTGTGTAGCTGTGACAAAAAAGTATAGGTGGGGAAGTGAAGGATGGCTATACATAGGATAGAATACATAGGACATAAGAAAAATGGCAGATAGTAAGGGCAGACAGACAACCATGAAACACAGACACAGGCAACAGGGTTGGTATACAGAAATAGGGTGAAGAAGAAAGTGGATAGATATTGGTGATGGGGGATAGATGGACAATGAACAAAGAACAAGGAATAACACATACAGGAGGGAACACACCAGGATGGGGATTAGAATAGGCTCCTGCATAGTTAGATGTCAGGCTTGCCTTAAGGGCAACAAATATATGCATCACTCCCCAAGGAAGGATCTGCCAATCATGCAGCTTCACCAATCACATTAGAGGGAGCTCCTTATCGCCATCATTGGCATGCAGGTGCTACTGCTACTAGTTACAACATATACCAGAATATTGCCGTCTATCTTTAAGAAAGGAGCCTTCACCCCACCCATAAGGCAGTACATGGCAATGGTAATACCCCAAAAGAAAATGCTTACAGTACACCTAAACTTCTGTTTCTTTCTCTTGAAACTCTGCCTTATTCAACATCTAGCCCAATTTTCACTAGGCAAACACCTTCCTCAAAGGGCTATCATACTGGACCTGCTTCACCTTTTTTTCCCACCCTTACTCCTGTGCGTTAACCCTAACCCTAACCCCAACACCGTGCACACACACACAAACACACACACACACACACACACACACACACACACACACACACACACACACACACACACACACACACTAAACCCCAAATCTGAATCTTTCATTACAAATGAAAGTTTTGCCATCACTCCTCACGGGCCCACTCTCACTTTCCTTACATTTGATAATGTACAATTTGATAATTTTACCACCTGTTGAAATCTTCACTCACATGCAGTCAAACAAACTGCAAATAAGGGAGAACAGAAATAATTTGGTTTTTGGGGCATTAGAGTACAAACTCTTAGTGTTCAGCAGTTTTGGAAAAGAGTAAATGTTTGCCTGGAAATTAGAACTGGTGGATAAAACTGAAATGTCTAACAAGGCAATAGTGTAACTAGTGCATATTGAAAAAAAATTGAAATTTTCTCTATTGGTTGCATTTGTTCACTTATATACTTAATAGGACTGGGCCAAGAAAATAACCCTGGGGTATGCCAGTTTTGATTATGAGATCATAAGAAATTATACTGCTCCACCTTACTGCCTACAACATACTATTCAATTAATCTGAAACTCATTTCATTGCTCCATAAGAGAAGCCAAGGTTATCTAGGAGAGTCAAAAACCTTGTGTGGAACATGGTATTTAAGGCTTTAATATGATTCAAAAGGATAGTACCAAGGAATTTTCCAGTGTTATGGTGAGCTATTAAAGAGACTTTTTTTGAGCTTTCGACTTGCTTAGATAATACTACTAGGAAACTGAAATGCCTGCAATGGCAGAGGTTTCATATGGAAGCATGTTTGGAATATAAAATAGTGCCCAGGGGGATGAGAGTACTGTGTCTGCCAGCACGTGGAGAAGCATATACTGATTTACTAGCGCTCTGGCAACAGATAAACATAGATACCAGCTTTTGTTATATGAATTTCCTTATGGAATATTATTCTCCTGTTGAAGAGGAACTATGTAGTGAGGTGAAAGACCTACAGAGTAATCTACAAATGCACTATAACACAGACCAACATCTGTGTAAAATCACTCATGTATTGAATAATATAGCCTTGTTTGAAAATAAGTTGAAGCAAACAAAGATGAAAAAGCTGCAAAGGGACTATCAGGACTTCATGACAGCCTGTATTTTCACATGGCCTCCTGAACAGGCTAGAACTGAGTCTAATCCAGCAGTAGCAAGTAATTCACATACTAACAATGTGTTTACTGAGCCCAGTAATGTTAATGTTCAACAAAATGTGAACAATGCCTCTGTAGATAAAACCATGACAGTAGAAGGTTCCCTGGTTGTCATGGATTAGAATAGCACTACTTCTACTATGGCACAGGCAGATGACATCACACAGGGAACCAAACAGCCCAGCACCAGCATGGGAGAGAGACCAAAAACCTCACTTCCTTCTTCTTCATGTTCTTTTTTTGCAGCAAGGAGCAGCTCCACGACTTTTCCAACTTTCCCAGTACCAGTAAGGAAGAAATCGGAAAACAGGCGAGGTCGCTCTGTACAGAGGGATGTGAAACGGCAGAGAGTCATGTACTGACTATTTTT
Organism: Protopterus annectens; assembly: GCF_019279795.1. Classification (NCBI taxonomy): domain Eukaryota; kingdom Metazoa; phylum Chordata; order Ceratodontiformes; family Protopteridae; genus Protopterus; species Protopterus annectens. The sequence goes on along the minus strand of NC_056748.1, from coordinate 785,376,996 downwards.
AATGACTGTAATGTATTTAATATATCTAGTGTTCAACTGACTAAAGAACAAATTAATGTTTTAGGAAAAGGATTATCATTTGTACCCAGCAGGGCATCAATATTAAGAGAAGTTATACTGGATTTGCACATGTTTGGGCGGAATGTTATTCTGAATAACATATTTAGGGGAAATAGCCATTATACTAATGCTATGAAACATCCGAGTACTTTTGTACCAGTAATGCACCCCACAGTTCATACTTTTTTTAAAAACTTGTGAGGATGAAATAAGACTTTATCTTGACAATGCAACATTCAGGTTTAATAATTTAACTTATTTGGAAAGGCAAGCGTTGCCGTGGCCACACCCTGTGCCAACTCTTATGCTAATTGTTAGCCTTCTGGGAAGATAAATATATTTTTAAATGTGAGCATTTATGGAAGACTTCAATAATTTTTTATGCCAGATTTGTTGATGATATATTTTTTTGTTGTGGCACAGGGCAGTGATGAACTGTTGAATGTTGTTGATTACCTGGAGAAAACTATAGATTTTCTCAGGTTTTCAGTAGAGCACAGCAATGAGACCATTGCCTTCTTAGATGTCACCTAGATTTACTTTCAAGTGAAATAGTAACATAAAAGTTATGTTACGTATAGAGCCTGGATTAAAAAATAAGAAGGCTAACAATGTTTCCTGTGAACAAAGAAATTGATGTGTTAAATGAACATCTTAAGGAAAAGGGGTACTCAAGGGAAAACTTAGAAAAAGCTAAAAACAGCATAATATCCAGTAGGGAAGCTAGGGCAAGACCATGGTTTTCTGATAATAAAGAACAGCAGGGAGATAAGTTGAAGTAATCGGATAAATATGACAAAAACCCAAGGTAATGCTACATTATAGTAATAATGTGTATGGGATATGTGATATTATTAAGCAAAACTGGAAGATACTAAGAAGTGACAGTCACCTGAAAGATATTTTAGATGAGAAACCTAGATTTACTTTCAAGTGAAACAGTAACATAAAAGACATGCTATGCATAGAACCTGGGTTTAAAAATAAGAAGGCTAACAATGTTTCCTCTCCACATATGAGAACAGGGACCTTTCCCTGCAGGCATTGTAAAACATGTTCAAAGGTGAATGGTTTAAATTACTTTATACATCCTGTTACAAATAAAAAATATACATTTGAGTTTTATGCAGATTGCCACACAGAGAATGTGGTCTACTTAGCATGCTGTAAGTCATGTCCGAATTTTTATGTTGGAATAACTAATTGGAAGTTAAAAACAAGAATACTGCACCACTTGTCATCCATTAGACGGAAGGATAAACACAATGCATTACACCAGCATGTTTCTAGCTTTCCAGATCACACTTTTGTTTTTTATGGTTCTGCATGTTGCACAGATGGAAAAAAAAGTGTGTGGGGGGGACATCGTTAATGATACAGAGTATGCAGAATTAAGATGGATCATACAGTTGGCTGCTGATAACCCACCTGGGTTAAACAGTTCTGTACCTTTGAAACCAGCCCTAAAGAAAAGGTGTGTCAAGTATAGAACTGACTGTTTTTAAAATTGTTTTAGTATTTAAAGACTGTCATGGTTATGTGAAGTTTGTCTGATGCGGGGTTTTTTAACCTGAAAGCGCTTACGTTTTATAAAAAAAAGATTATGGCCAGTTTGGACTCTGTTTCATTTGTTTTTGGAACTATTCAATTAATCTGAAACTCATTTCATTGCTCTATAAGAAAAGTCAAGGTTATCTAGGAGAGTCAAAAACCTTGTATGGAACATGGTGTTTAAGGCTTTAAAAGGATAGTACCAAGGTATTTTCCAGTGTTAAGGTCACCAACAAAAATTCAACAATGTCCAAGACAGCAGCATCTGTTCCATGACTGGGCTTACTGGAAGAAAGGTTAGACTGAAATGGTTCATCGGATGTTGTAGCTTGATCCAGAAGAAGTGACTTATGAATCTATGAGGTAGAGGTGTGTGCAGAACGTGCAGATTAAATAGGACGCTGGAAGTTAAAGTAGTTCAGCTGAAAATGTTGACTGGGGAGCTCAAAGTCTTTCTCATTCATTTTTTTTGTCAGAAAGAGGTGGAAATAATAAGATGTGGGCAGATATTAATTGATGAGAAAGCAGAAATAAAAGACAAAACTGGCATAGACAGTTGAACATAGCCTGAAGATAGTGAATAGAGAGAAACAGCTGAAAATGAAGGTGGTGTGGTAGATGATGCAGGCCAAGCAGGCCAGGGAAAGAAAATGTATTAGATGCAAAAAGGAAGGGGAAGGGACAGACAGATATGCACATTTAAATAAGAGGATGAGTGGATGTTAGTAGGTAATAATGGAGAAAACAGCAGGGGAGCAAGGAGGTAGAAGATAAAGCTAAACGTTTAGCAGCAGAGAAATATCACAGGTTGGAAAAGACGGAGCTTCAAACTTTGCAGTCAGGACATTTAGTTTAAGTAGGAGAGATAAATCAGGCAATCCATAAAAGGCTACAGGTGAGATGTTGGGAAAAGGGGATAGAGGAGTTTTAATGATCAAAGGCTCAATCACAAAGACTGTGATTCTGGAGTACAGGTCACAAGGATGTGGATAAATGGCAATGAAAAGGATCCCAGGATGGATGTGAAAAGCCTATTAACAATACAGGAGGTAGACAAATTTCATAGTAAATGTGAGAACTGACAACATGGCTGCTGTAACAACAGAACAAGAACGGGCAAAGGCATAGAATGTGGCTAGTACATGCAAAGGGTTGGGGATATGTTGGTCTTATCTCAGATGCTACTACTGTGAAGTGTTAGCATATCTAGGAAGGATAAAATCCAGCACTACAAGATCAAGCTCAGAAAGTGAAGTAATGAGCACATATTTGGTCTACTGACTGAGTGGATGAGGCATGGAATACAGTGAACTCCTATGCCACTGATGGACTGCTCTCTCTTGAGGTAAGACAGAAATGATGAAATCCAAAATACAAAGGTGCATCAGGACAATTATACCATTATGCATTGGTGCAAGGAAGTGAGGTGGGGAACAGACTAATAAGACAATGATCACTCTAGCTAGCCAATAAGCAATTCAACATTTATGCCCATATCCAATAGTACTTCCTTTTTAAAGCTATAAAACATAAATACCTATGAGCAATTTGAGCAGCTTGCATTACTTTACAAAAACATCTGTAATTTAACCCCAGTTCTGTAGTAAGCATGTCATGGGCTATTTACATCACATTAAGAATGTGTGAATGTGTCCAAGAGAATTTTTGCTAATGTAACTTTTCTATTTTTACAATCCCTTTTTTTTCCCTCTGGGCAATCCATATATTGGTCTGCTTTCTTCAGATGCCCACCATATTGGGAAATCTTTGCAAGGCTAGACTGAAGCAAAGAAATGGTAAACACTATTTTATGGGAGTTGTGTACATAATATTAGCATGAAGGGTTGGAAAGTTCAGTGTGAAGGAAAAGCAGACTGAGGCTAGAAATTTGTACATTTATAGGAGGGTTCTCACTACACAAGATGATGAGAGGGGATGTAGCATCTGCCTCAGTTGGGGTAAGGTAAGGAAAAACTATTTGATTGGGGACCAGATTGTCAGTGTTTGTTTACGAACTAGATAGTTACACTTAACCAGGTGACTAGGGATTGTAATTCTATATATTTATTACCGCTTTGTTTGAACTAAT